>NW_027286292.1:29727653-29980153 GCF_022747635.1 Hetaerina americana
AAAGTTCTCATTTCACGATGCAGTTGATCGGAAGGAGTATCGCATTTTTAGAATATCTTAAGATATTAATTACGAGCGGGAGGAAATTACTACATAGCTGGTTGATTCGAGTTGGTCGATTCGTATTCGAATCCATTTCGCTCAAGTGAGAGCTCCCCGCGGTTTGCACACTCCCGTATTCGGGTCGTCTCATATTCGTCTCCCTTCTGCTCAATAGTGAATATCTTAATGTTATTGGTAATCTACCGTTTAAGGTGGGTTTTGTATGGCAACAGACTGAAGAACTATTGACATAAATTTAGGTAGTAAACGTGTAAGCTGTTTCAATTAAGTAATGTGCATGGAAGCTTGAAGATTTTTTAATGTTCCTCTTTGTAATCCCAGCGGGCCGTTTTGTTGCTACGAAACAGTGAAAATTTAAATCATTAATTTTAAATTTATGGTTGAGTTCATGAAATTTTGAAAAAAACGGTTTGCCATTCCAGGATTCTTGTTACGCACGAAACTTAAAAAGTCCCCGAACAAAATATAATTTTTTCGTGAGGCAAAGCATTATATTAATCATTTATCAGCCGTGAATGGTTAAAAAAATAAGTATTGCGTGAAGGAAGTGCTGCAGTCATCTCTCTTCAGAGTAAGTTCGTAAAATACCTGGAAAATAGACATGAGCGATGAAAACTTTGTAATTATTGAGGTATGTATTTTATTTTCATGCACGGCAAGTTAATAATTTTTAGATCTTTTCACGATTCGCAGCGGGCAGGCCCGATGTCAACGTACTCCGTGCATCTGTTGCGCTCCGAAAATATAAACAGTGCGAATCAGTCGGAAAAGTGAAATTCTAACTCGAGTCCCCATTCCGCCGATGCTTAAAAGAACACATTTCCGCTGCTTCGGGGTTCATACACTCGTCAGAGACGCACTCCGATTCAAGCAGCAGAGGAGTGTACTTGGAGACAAGACGTAGTGGTCACTGCTTAACGAGATGGAAGCAGTGTCTTCCTCGTTTCCCCCCGCCCATGCGTGTCTCCAGCTAAGCTTTGGCGTCCTTTGGGGGACACGGCTGCATCCGTGAGCGCACGTACGATACGTCTGTACGATAAAGTTATCTATCCATGCAAAACTGCACTCCATATCCAAGTTTGCATGAATCTTCACTTTTAATCTTTACGTATTAGTCTTGGTCGTCTGCTCTCGGCTCTCTTTAGATGCTTCATTGCCAAGCCCAATGACATTTTCCGTATTTTTTTCGCCCCTTTTCATGTGAAGCACTTTCTCAGTACTGATAACAAACGAACATCTTTGCATTCCACAAATTTATTTGATTTGCACGACACAAGTGTCTTCTCATCGTGGCACGTCCCGGTCTTTTTTTCACTTCCCCAGCGGGTGAGGTGTGCTTCATGCTTTAATCTATGCTCATTAAACTTACAGACACAAGGTGATAAAAAGTCGAGTGTCCGAGTTCCAAATTTCATCTCGGAAAAGTTACCCTGTATTAACTTTTCATCTGGAAATATTTCAACTCATACTGGACGTCCGAAAAAAGTCGAAAATCACTCCAGAACTAAGTATCTGCTCTATGCTTGTACTGCATATGCTCGGTTACAACCCGAACGCCGTGTCTAGGCACGAAATCGACATAAATACCCCGCGATCCACCAACAAGGTGTGTGGCAGGGGGTGCAAGCACCAGATGGGAAGGTTAGTCATAAGGGAGTAAATGGAAGAGGGAGGGGAAAGGGAAAAATATTTAGAAAAATCTATTAAATAACGTGCAAATTTGTATGCATGCTGGAGGAAGACTTAATTCAAAACAAGGGTTAATTCGCCAAATTAAGTAGTTATTTTTTATGCGAAAAAAGGGAATAAAAATGAACCACTACCATCCATTTATGTTTCGATTCCAGTAATCATTTAGTAGTCGTGATTTTTGATCCCATTCATAGTTGTGAAAGAGTTATACAGCTCTGGCATTAGAGGCAATATTAATTGGAAAAAGTTTACAATACCGAATACGGAAACGAAAAATTTGGGCAAGAAATTGGATACTCGGGAGACTTTGTAGTAATGGTGTACGTATTGGTGTTTTGGTGATGCTGCGCAATGAACTGCCAAATTAATTCGTTGGCAATTAGAGTCATTATTTGTTAATGTTCCCCAATTTTAAATTGTGAGATCAATCCCTGTGCTGCCTATTCGTCCAAGAGCAAGCTTTTGCCAGCGGAGTACGAAAATCGGCTTCAAACAATAATAGTGTGGATTCCAGCGTCATAATTGTTAGTCTTTTGAGGCAACCCCTGCCTATGCGTAATTGGTCGTTGGACACAAGAATCAGATCGAAAATAAGCGTTGTCATTATTTCTCTTTTCAGTAGAGAAAATCGGTTTCAACTCATTTTACGAATTAAATTTAGATTCATCATTTTGAACGGCATGATTTTAACTATCCTGAATTTTATGTATAGTGAAATAAACATCGTGTAAATCGTTCTTAATGACGAATTTCCTTAGGCGAGAGAAGAGAGGAAGGTGTAGGGTTAAATCTTAAGAGGGCAGTGAACTGTGGGTGGAGGACGTATATGTATTGAGAGGTAGTGGTGTGTTTAAGGCCGCATTTGAGGTGGGGATGTTTCAAGGCTATAAGGTAAGAGTGGTTGGGGAAGGAAGGGAATAGCCTTCTTTGACGTCATGAAGGCAGGAAGAAGGTAATAAGAATTGAATAAGGAAATATAATAAGATAAAAACGAGGAAACACCACGATACTTAGGAAATAATAGTTCTTAGAGACAGTCCTAAACCTACCTTTAATGGATATGTGACCTTTAATGGTGTTCTTAAAATTCATTGTGTAAAGTCTATTCGTTTTTTATTGAGAGTATGGATATCATAACCTGCCGAGACCAAACGGAGGATAGTGTTCATAAAATTTACCTGATTCGTGGAAAATCGTGTAGGTATTCAATGTGATATTCCTTTTATGTATTGGAATTGAAATAGAAAACTCTATCCGGGTGTTGATGATAATTATTTCCTAATAGCCGTTGTGGAATGATATCATTATTGATAATGACTGTTGTTTACTTGGCGAAGTAGTAGAATTATTTGCTAGAAAATTATGGATATTACACGATCTGCTCAATAATTGCAGAGAGATTGGCATTGGATATAGTGAGTGTTGTGGCCCGTCAATTATCCCTACTACATCATAGAGCATAGCTTACTTTGACGTTAAGATTCGTGCAAAATATGAATTTTCATTGACCTTCAAAATACTGCATTGAATTGGGGTCGCTGCACACTTTATTTTCTTTAAACTCATCCTCAACTATGTATTATAATTTATTACGTGATTAAAATAGTCTTTTCGGAAGATATCGGAGCTTCAAGTCAAGGGTATCTTGTCTTCTTCTTGACAAAATGATCGCATGACATTCCGTGCCGTGAGGCATTCGGCCAACCGCTCAAACATTGCTGTTGCAGTGCAAAAGGGAACGCAAAGAGTGGCACATGAAAGCCTGGGATTAACGTGATAGTGTTATTCTTATCTGAGTCCGTATACAGTCAGTAGACAAGAAACATATGCCAGCCTCACGTTATCTGAGTCATGAAGGACCAGATCAACATCCCCCGTAACAGTGAAACTAATTGCGTTTTGGTTTTATCCATACTTGTGCTTGAAGTACGAGGGGATAATGCAAACTTTTGATTATTTGTAAAAATAATCTAAATAGAAACTTAATTTTTATTTTTTATTCTTGACATTTCTAGCCTAGTCGTCATCCAGAGTTAAACTTTTATTGCAGCGCTTATTGTCCTTTCGTAGGCCGTCTTTATAGAACTCAGCGGATAGCGTCGAAAGACATTTGTCTTCTCTTGAATGACGTCATTTGTGTTGCCACATTTCCGACCTAACAATGGTTTTTTTGAGTTCTGGGAATAAGTAAAAGTCGCTTGGGACGAAATCCAGAGAATAGCGTGGATGTGGCAAAACTTCGAAAGCCACATCGTTTTGATTTCCGGTTGCGCCGTTGTCGCGATTGTAGATCGCGCCGTGTTTGCTTCTGCAAAGGAGTCAGTAGTCGTGGTACCCAGCGTGCTGACACCTTAGACATGTGCAGTTGTTTGTGAATAATTTTCCACCCAGACGCCACCGTAATTAAGATCAGTCTCATTCATGATCATTTGGATGGTTGCTCTTCGGTCTAATACAATAAATTCCTCCACTTTCTTCACTGTGGCAGCATCGTTTGTGAGTGATAGTCTTCCACTTCTTGGATCGTCTGTGAGGGGCATTTGGGCAGTTTGAACATTTATTTTCCACCTCACAACTGGGTCATATGACGGGCTATCATTTTCATAAACGAACATTATTTCATCGTGGATCTGCCGAGCTCTGGAACATTTCAAACGAAGGAACTTAGTCACACTGCTCGCCTCTATCTTCTCTATCTGTGGGTTACTTCATTTCTACGGCTTCCTTGAATGAAATAAGTCATGATAATTAGCTCTAATTATTTCATAATGTACATAAGAATCTATTAATATGCAAAATAAAGTTTATCGAGGTATGTCGGTTATTTTTAGCAATAACGTTTTAAAAACGAAACCGTCACGTAGTTTATTATTGAAAAAGAGAATGATTACGGAGACCACTTCAGATGTAAGACGGCGGTGGTCATTTCCATTCAGAAGTCGACAAGGCAGAATAAAAAATGTTATCCGGAACGCAGCAATCAGCCCAGGGGCAAGGGTTTCACTGAAATCCGAAAACAGGGTCGGACCTCCTGACGCGATCGGCTTGGGGAGGTTGCGAATACGAAATTGGGACAAAAATTCGATATTGACAAAAAAAACTGACAGACGCACGATTCTTGAACAATTATAATTGAAGTGCGTATATTGAATATTTAAAACTGCAAAAGAAAGGAAGTCTCGGTAAAATAGTTGAAACTGCATCATCATACTAATATGCATCTTATGCGTAGGTGTCTGTACAAAATTAATAGATCCAGCCGTACGTTTGTGGAGATTATTAACGGTCGAGAGAGCAATTGATTTCACTGCAAGTTTATTTTTTCAACATTGCAATTTCCGATGCTAGCATTGGAAGTCTTTTACCCAGTAGCGAAAATAATGTTTGCTATTGGCTAAACTAATAGTCCTCAGTTATTTCTGCCAACGATTCCTCGTTTGAAATATTTTCTCGTTTCGTGTTTTGCTATTTTATTATTTTTGAACCCCCCCCCCCCCATGTCATTCACATTATTGAATGATTTTTTTAGAAAATGTTCTTTCATGTGTGTGATGCCTGATTAGTGAAAATTGGGAGAGAAAATGTTTAGGAAGCGAAAAATATTTGAGTATCGGAGTCATTGGCACTGAACATTTCAAGGGGCAGGCAGGTATACAACCGTTAGCGTCCGTCCCCCTTCCCTCAATAAAAGATCGGAAGGTTGTCATATTGTTTGGCCTCCTTCGCGAAGTACTACGTACTATTATTTGGCGCGTTACTTTTTGTTGAAAAATATGATATGACCGGATCGACAACTATAATACGCTATAAATAACAAGGTATCAGCTCCAGTCAATACCTGTAGGTAATGGAGGCCAAGTCACCCGTAGTAGTGGTAGGCCGGTTCCATGTGTCGCGGGGTTACAGAATCAACGAATTGTATAATGGCCGAGTTTTCCTGCACTAAGATTGTTGCTGGGCGGACTGGTGTATCGATCACGCCTGCTAACCCACGGCTCGCGGTTTAGGACGATTCCTAAAAATCGAGCATTTTCGGATTATTTATTCGCGGCCTGGCATTTTTCCTTTTTTAATTGAAAATATAAATATTCCTTGCTAAATTTCGAAAAAAATATATTCCCTTGAAGCAGTCATTGTGATATCTAAAAATGTAATTGGCTGTTTGAGACGTGACTTCACTTTGTTCAACTTCAATCAAGTTCATTTCAGTCTAAACGTTATCATCAGGTACTCCTCGAGTACCTGATATATGTAGATATATATATATATATATATATATATGTATGTATGTATATGTATTTATATATATATATATATGTATGTATATGTATTATATATATATATATATATATATATATATATATATATATATATATATATATATATATTCCAGTTTAAAACAAGCAAAACATGAAATATTTGAAACTTATGAACACATTATTTAAATATTATTCTATTGTTTACTAATGGTAAATCATTGTTACAAGCGCTCAGATGTTTCATATCATTTTTTGATTTCTACTCTTCTCTATTCTATTTTCCATCCGAAAAGCCAGTGAGGGAGAATACCCCTTTGTGCGTGGCCGTAACCTGTGTTCACTTTTCACACTTGCTGAAGTAACTTCCTCTTGCCAAAAACTAATCACCTTAAGTGTGACCCTCAAGAGTATGCTTCACTCTGTGAGCATTTTCCAGGATGAGCTCGTAAATTATGCTTCCGAATGCGTACAAATTAAAAGGGTAGTATTAGTTTTTATGGGATGCGACCGGCAGCTAAGTTCATTTGCGCCATTAGGGATGGATGGGAAAGGCAGGGTGGAGAGAAACCCGGCGACGGCATTAGCCTACTCTAGTCGAAAAGCGCCAGGGATCCGCAGTTTAAAGTCCCATCCGACGGATGTCGTACTCATTGAAAGTGCTCTCCACAAAGCATCTCAAGTAGGGATCGGGATACCACTGAAAAATGTTTTTTTTATCCAGGATTTGAACCCGGGCCCTCTTGGTGGGAAGCTTGTACTTTAGCCACCGCCCCATCCCTATCCCCCACAAATTAAAAGGTAATCCCGTTCCACGAAATGGACTTCCCATGTGATGAATGAGGAAGATTTATGTTTAATGATTGAATTCCCCTCGATAAAGGATCTCGAGATCCTTTTGAATCCAAGAAGGGAGGTCTTCCTTCATGGAACGGAATACCCCCCCCCCACTCTTGCCTCTCTCCTCCCTCACGTGTGTCCCCCAGGAGCCTCAGTCACTCGTTGTGGCCAGCTGGTGCTATTTGTGAGCATTTCTCTCCCGGTGAAAGGGAAACACCACCAATGCCATAGCCTAGCTAGGGACGACATCGACGAGATCCTATCCTATTCCCCCTCCTCCAAAAGATTCTTTTTAGGTGTGGTGCGTCTGTTTGGAAACAATCCTGTTCGTTCGTACGCTTTCCGGCTGTGAAGTGCCTCCACACCTCCCCTCGACCCTCACGCCGGGCGCCCGCCGAACTCCACTGACACTTCCCCGGTGACCCACGAGCTTGCTTCAAACTTTGGCGCCGAACGACTGGTCACTCAGCTCTTAGTATCCAGGCCACTGTAAAATTTGAAACTCAACTTATCGTTGCTCTAATGAAGGCAGGCATGGCGAATATTCGCCTACTTATTCTAGTGATGCTGCATTGCATCAGGCTCTACTCGAGCGCTTTCTTTTTAAATAAAAACCTAAGACAAGGATTTCTCTCGGTGAACTTGTCACGGAGGAAAATTCACTCATCGATCTGAAATTTAACATGTACACTCATTACTTGACGTCAGCATCAAGATAAAATGACTCAGAAAGGCCTTCTTACCAGTGAATTTTTAAGGGGGTACCCTATCGAGGGTACGGATATTGCGCAAGGGAGTAGCGAAACATGTAAGGACATCCATAAACAATTAAAGAATTGCTTCTCAGGATCTCCGGAGATCACGTGCCTCCAGAGGTACAGGGAGAGGAAACACATTTGCGTTTAACATTCCTACCATTCCTGAGGCCGGGTTCGACCGGTGGCACGCCACCCTTGTGCATGTTCTTGGCGACGGATGGCGTACTTTGATTTCTCTCCTCAATTCCTTAGCGCTGCAAATCGGACGAAGTCTTAATGTTTTACTATTTTCTCATGTAAAAGGTGAAATATATATATAACCCACAGTGACTCGGGGACATTTAACTCTTACCAAAGATAAGCCTCTCGAGAAACGATCGATTGACACTTAATTTTTAACCCACCACCATAGTAATCAACCCGAAGTTTAGTTTGGTAGATGAAGTTGGAGCTCGCCCAGTACTAACCCCAAAGGGGGGCAGTTCCTTTCCCCGTGCCACCTGTGGTTCCCCAGGACTGATGCCCGAAAAATCACGTAGCTTGGGGGTGTCCAGAGGCGTTCTCCGGGAATCGAACCAGTAACTCAGCCCTCTACCAAGTGGACTATCACGTCCATCACGCCATTTTTGGTTAAACATACATTAATTGTTCGCGTGACCTTATATCTGTACGTGTTGTACATGCCCAGGCAATAAAATGACAGAAGTAAATGCATGGAGGAAGATTTTATTCCAATGTTAAGCATGTTTGTAGCTGAACGGGAGAGGATCTAACGTTGAGCAAATGTTGAAGTTTTTGTCAGTGTCACGGCAAGCATGCCACTTGTTTGACATCGAACGGAGATATTTTTTTCTGTTAGGATGGCACTCCAAGGAAAAAATATTATATACGGGTTGCGAATGAATTCTTTAGGGCTCAGCGCTGATGCGAGGGCCGAGTGTGTACGGAGCGCGCGTCGTCGTAATTCACACGGTCGTTTCATAGTTCATGCGGTCACATTTGATGTGGAAAAAAAGCCGCCTGGACCCACCTCTGAAGTCATTTTGTTGTTGCCTCGCAAGAGCGCGGCGTCGGTCGAGTCCTGTTATTGCCTCCCGCCGAGAGTCCCCGATTCCCCAACCACATAATTCGCGTGCATCGGCCCCTCCAATCGTGTTGTTCTTCGGCGATATCCCGCTGGAATTGGGGGGATGAATTAATCGACTCTTTCGGAGAGAAGGACATATGGGAAACATGATTGCTTCAATTGAAAATCAGAGTGCGAGAATCGTTTCCGAGGATGCCTGCGGGGAATGGGAGATAGGTATGTGCGGGAATTTCGCGGGAGGGGGTGGGAGCCGGAGGTGGAGGGGATGGGAGCTCGGTAATGCCGTGGAGTGGAATGTAAAATACTCCTCACCCTATGAGAATACCGTGAGCTTCGCGTCACGCATGGGAAAGAAGGGGTAGGGGAGTGTGGGAGGAGATGGTTGCGTCCACCCTGGTTTACACTCGCGTTTGTGCCATCCGACGTCGATGAAGCGTGCTTAAAAATCATGCCCGAGCCGCCAAAAGATCACATAGTGGCGGCGGTGCTTCTCTGGCGTGCCACACGACATCGATACCGTGACATTATATTTGCCGTGAATAGAGCCGTAACGCTAAAGTAGAAAATGTTGGCGACCGCGAAGGAAAGCGTTTTTGCCCCGAGGCGGAGTGAACTCTTTTCGGATACAAACATAAAAGGAAAAAAGTTTTGGATCGTTTACGGTTATCATCCAATATGCAAAATGAAGCCGCGACTCCGGAGATCCCGGGTCACGCAGCTTCATGAAAAATCATGTTCTGTTTGTTTGTAGGACGCCATTTGTGCGGGTGTAGTGTACGTATGTATACTACCTTGATCAAAAAGTTCCCGGAATAACCACCGTGTGGCGCTCCCATCGTTCCGATTTGAGTTCTGTTTTTTTTGTTAAATTGGTACATCTGTTGTTGATATTCCCTTTAAATCTTAGTGTCATAACTTGACATTTGCAAAAGTTACGTAGCCAAGAGTACATCTATCTCTGTGTGTGTTGGCGATTTTTTACAATTTCAGAAATGGATTTAAATTTGCAACAACGAACTTGTATTAAATTTTGCGTAAAAAACGGATTTAGTGGCGCACGGACGTTGGAAATGTTGGAAAAGTGTTTCGGCAACGATTCTCTAAAAAAAACGGTCGTTTACCAGTGGCACGAGCGGTTCAGAAGTGGTCGTGAGTCAATCGAAGATGATGAACGCAGTGGCAGACCATCGACATCGAAAGTCGGTGAAAAAATTGATAAAGTAAAAGAAATGTTGGTCAATAACCGCAAATTAACCATCAGAGAAATAGCGGAGGACTTGAACATTGCCTATGGATCCGCCCAAGACATTGTGGTTAATGATTTGGGTTTCCGTCGTGTAGCAGCAAAGTTGGTGCCGAAAGACCTCAATTTCATGCAAAAAAGAGACCGTGTTGACGTCGCAAAAGACATGATTTGCGAGGCTGAATCCGATCCCACATTCATCAAAAGGATCATTACTGGAGACGAGACGTGGGTTTATGAGTACGACACGCAATCCAGACGTCAGGCAAGTGAATGGCGTTCACCAAATGAGCCGAGACCAAAAAAACCACGTCGTTTTCAGTCAAAAAAGAAGGCAATGCTGACGGTTTTCATGGATTACAACGGTGTAGTGCATCATGAATTTTTGCCAGAAGGCCAGACAGTAAACAAAGAGTATTATTTGGGCGTTATGAGACGTTTGCGTGAAGCAATTCGCCGAAAGAGACCAGAAATGTGGGCAGAAAACTCGTGTTTGCACCATGATAACGCACCGTCGCACAGTGCTATCATTATTCGTAATTTTTTGACGAAAAATGCAACAAATACCATCCAACAGCCACCGAATTCACCTGATTTGGCTCCCTGTGACTTCTTTCTGTTCAATCGAGTTAAAAAACCATTACGGGGAACGCGTTTTAGCAGCCGAGAGGAAGTAATGGAAAAATCGCAGGAAGCACTGATGGACATACCGAAAACCGAATATAAAAAATGTTTCGAGGATTGGATCAAGCGCTGGCATAAGTGTGTTGCAGTCGATGGGGATTACTTTGAAGGGGACAATATAGATTTAGATGAATAAACTTGTATTTTTAATTTTCTGAATAAATTCCGGGAAATTTTTGATCAAGGTAGTAGTTCTCGCGGCATCAGCCGTCAAGTCTCCGGAGCGTGTATGTATATGACACTAAGTCGAGTGTAAACAAGGACGCACGTCACGCGACCCACCTCTCCCCCTGCTTTTGTTTTCGGGAATCGGTGGCGACTCTCCTCCTCCACGCCCTCCTCCGTCCCGCCCACACCGTGAGCCCAGCCTGTGCGCATCGTGCCCCGCCTCCCTCCCCTCGTGCATCGGAAGAGAAGGATTCGGTGTCGTGGGGGGGGGGGCGAGGCCCGTCCTCCTCCCCACGCACCCCCACCCTCGCGCCCCATCGACTCCCACAGGAGGAGGGGATAAAGCGAAAGAGGGAGGCGTGAATATAGGGAAGAGGGGGGAGAGGGAGGGGGAAGAGGAGGTTTCGGAGCGGTGGCGAGTGAAAGTACGGCAGTGGTGGTTTGTTGGATGGTGGTTTGAATGGAGGGTGTGTGTTGTGGAGTGCAGGAGTGGTGAGCGCTTAGAGCGGTCGCGTTGCAGACGGATCTACTGCCTCACCGTGCGCCGTCGGTGGCTTCACCGGCTTCCCTCTCGCCCGCCGTCGTCGTAGACGTCCCCAACCGCGACTTGAGTGAAGGAGAGGCCACCCCCAGCCAACCACGATGGCGTCTTCGGCGACCCGGAAGGCCTCCGACGCCGCGCTCCGGGATGAGGACCAAGACGTGGTCGACCAAATGTCGTACAAGGTGAGGGCTATTATTATTCCCTTGATGTATGCCTTTCCGTTTGGCCAGCGGCAAGTTTTTCTTTATGCTTCCTGTCACACTTGCTTCCTCTTCTTCCATCTCTCTCCCTCCCTCCCTCGTTCCTTCCATCCCTCTCTCCAGCTCTGATTTCTCGATTTTGTGTGTGGGGAAAATGTTCGCCAATGTACTTCGGAGTGAATTACTCGAATCATTCTAATGCGAAATATCCTGTAAAGCATGATTGGGAGTCGATAAGCCTTTATGCATAGCATGAAGTGTACGCTGGGTCCAATAAGAATGAAACAATATTTACTATCCCCGTTTCATCTTGTGCCTCAGAGGCAATACGATGATTTCTCACTCATTGAATCCTGGATAGGTTTTTATTCATTCTACTTAATTTCTGAGACATTTATAGTTGCGTAATTCTTCCAGAAGTTTTGATATCACCCTGCGGAGCCTCTCGGCAAACCATGTCTCCCGAAATCAGGACTGTTTGGAATTCTTAATTGCATATGGCCCATTCGGTCAATTGGAGACATTTATTTCACCTCACCCCAAGTACCGCGCCCTCCTCCGCTCTGTATCGACCCATCGTATTTCTAGTTAGGTGTATTCATTTACCCAAAAAGAATTCATCGCTATTTTGTTTCATACATTCTTGGTGTTGATATGGAAATTCGATTTTCACTTTACAGTAGGTTTATTAGTCGTGCCCGCCACCGTGCGATCTATGTGGGGGTTGTCTATATCACAGGCGTCCCAACAGTGTGGTCCAGAAATCATCGTTGAGCCACCCTCCTGGCTTTCCCTTTGGTTGGCCAAGTCTCTTTACTTTAGGGATGGTAGCGAATTTTAAATTCAACCTCTGTAATGTATGTTATGTCGGGCTATCACTTGGGATGGTTTTAATATCGAGTGGGAAATAACTGATGACATCGGTTCCGATATTAAGCATCCTCATAGCGCGCCTAGCTATTGGATCATCGGCCATATGCTTTGTCAGTTGGCCTTTATTATCGGTCCGTTGGAGCAGTAATGACAAGGCAGGCTCGCCAGACTTCAAAGAACGTAGGTCATCCCGATGTATATGTTGCATTTATCGTAAGTTTATTTCAACCGAAACTTGGGGTGTAATTGCCAAAATAAATCTTTCGCCTTAACCTCATTTCGTGAGGGCATCGCAGGCTTTCTTATGTTTAATTTACTCTTTAATGCAATGGAAGGGCTTTAAAAATGTCTACGAAGAAAGAAAGATTTTTATCATTTAGCATTAACCAGGTGATATCTGGTTTACCTTCTTTCCAACTCGCGTCATTAGTTTATTTTGTTGTTTTTTAGTTCGTGATTGAAAGAGCGACTCGCCGATTTATATTTTGTTCGACGTGTCACTTTTTCGCCGAAGGAATGGGATTAACGAAGCCATTTTCGGGTAGGTGTAGGAGAAGTGTGAGTAGGGAGGAAAGCGGGGGAATTGGAGGGGGTCCCGAGGCCACCTGTGTGATGTGGGTGCCGAGGCAAAAAGGAGGCGCCGAAGCTTCCCGTTCGTCTATCCTCCCGGGGAGCGTCTGTGGCGTCGCCCGCCCGTTTCCTCCTCACGCCCCCTTGCTACCGCCCAACCGTTAGTGCACAGTAGGGTTTCGTTGACGCTTTTTCCTGCCGAGTGGGAAACGTGATTGCGACTGCTTCGGAGAGTTTATTTTTCCCTTCACTCTTCCCGCCACCACTCACTTATCTGCGCCCGGAACTGCCGAGATTGCCCCATTTTGTTTGTTTCGTTCTCTTGAGCAAATCAGTGGCACAAAGGAGTGCCTCCGTTCCCTTATTGAGTTCCGTGGAAAAATAAAAATATTACCTTTCTGTCCCCCCCACCCCCTTTCCAGCTTCATATCATGCCGACCAATACGTAGTCTCTGAATAACTGAGTAGTTATTGCCGAAACAATGGGAGACTCGCGAAATCGTCCAATTTTCGGATAAGGAGGAAAATTTCCGGATACTACGTTGGAATTGAACTTTTCAAGTTCGTCGAAGAGGTTTATGGGGAAAGCGTCAGAGTTGTTTCTCCCAAATTCGTTATAATTCATTTCCCAAGCCTTAAAAGGGATTCGTGGACCTTAAAATGGTCTGAGAGGCGCATTTCGCGAAGGAGTGACGTAAGTTTGTGCGGTACCCGATGCGGGCGAGCTTCTGCTCTTTCGAGCCTAACCTCCGCGACTCGAGCAGCGCTTACCGGTTGACATTGCCCCTCATCTCTCTCTTTTTCCCTTTCTCCAGTTCTCTCTAGTTCGCTTCATGTGGATAAAAATTCATGCCGAAAGTTTTAGTAGCAGCAAAAAGATTACAGTAGCAGAGATTAGTGTTCCACCCCATCTGTTTTGCCAATCCCCGCGGAAAAAATAGTTGTGGACGTTGAAGCCGCAGTAATGACGTGGGCGCACTCCACTCTCACTCCACGAATCTCATCCCGTAAGGAAAGATGATCAATTGCACTGCAAATAATAAATTCAGGAAATTAATTAAGGATACCTTTCTTTACCCTAGCTAAATAATTGACGAAAGGAAAACCCAATTAGAGACCTCGTATTGTAAGTTAATGACGCCAGCGGCCACCTGAATAGGCCGACCTGATCGATGGAATCACATCGCAATTTAATTTACATAAATTCCTATTTTTGATCGTATTGGGCACATAGGAGATAAGCAAAATGGTATTTAATGTGAAAAATGGGATTATCTAGTTGTTTTCGAGTAATATTTGTCAATATTTAAACAGCGCCAGTGAAGGAATCAGTTTTTAACGCACACTAACGGCTGCTACGTAACGTTACGTATTTAAAAATGTCAAAGGCACATGAAGAATTGCATCAAACCAGTGATGAACAATACACGTAAGAATAACCTTGTAGTCTATATTAAATTTAATCTATGCGTCTTAAGGAAGTATTTGTTGCGCATGGAAACGCGTTGATGTCATCGGTGGCGCAATACTCATGTTTCCTTCTTACGATTTACGTTTTTGGAAACTGTGAAAAAGGGAATTCGGTTCATTTAAATAATCAATAAGGTTCGTTCCTGCTTAACAAGTGCTTATGTTTTTTATCAAAACGATACAGATTTAAAACGCAGTCTTCGGTTTCGTATACGCCAGTAATGGAATCAACGGAAGTTAGTTGTGACTTCAAATGAATGATTTACAGGCCTGTATCTTTGACATTTCCACTGAAGGAAATTGTAGAGAATATGAAATAAGTTATTTAAAGAACTATGCACTGTACCATTTTCGGTCGGTGCGTGCCAATGTAAGCCCTTAAATAATCGTTACTGCAACAGGCATAAACTTGTAAGCTGTGCTATGATTATGGTGAAGTCACTTATTAAAAATTGAGTATTCAAAAATATGGCTACACTTCGTTCCCAAAGAATTTAACTTCGTTTTTCCCTCGATCATTAAATATTTGTTATCTGAACAACAGGTGGCTTTTGCAAACTGCGCTTTGACAACAACCAAACGGCTGATTTTCTCGTAAACAAAATTTGGTTTTCTCTAAAAGGTGTTTCCATTTGTGGAATACTCAACAGTACACACTACATATTAATATTACGAATAATTCAGAAAAGCTATTACGTAAGAAATTTTACATTTTAACAGTCGGATAGTGATCACATTAACGGGGCTACCAGATTGTTTGAGCTGAATTTGGGATGAGTAATGGAAATGTGGTGAAAAGTTCTCTTTAAGACACATCTTACGTTTACGTGGTTTCTTCCGAGTTATGGAAACTTTTGTCCTTGAAATAGGTCGTTTTATAGTTAGCGTATACGCGCACATATACGCTTATTGCATGGAAATGTTTAGACAAAATCCCCCCCAGACGTTCCCGAACGCTCTTCCAAATAATACATAGATCCCGGAAGAATGTCGTCCACTAACCCTGTATAACCTCTGCAGGTTTGATATTTTTGCATAATTTAAAAAAAATACATTACCGTAAATTGTCTTATTTTCCTTTGCCAAGTATATAAATCGGATACTTCTACAGAACATGCAGAGTGACCTACACAACTGTAGAAAGTTATAATTACTTCGTCCTAATTAAACTATCAGTTATGATAAAATGTTTTCATAAACAATGAGAACCGGTAAATATGTAACCCCGTTGAAAAAAGGTAGTCGTGTTAAGACTCACTAAAACGATAATTGCATTGAGTCTGTCTCACCAAGTTAATTCTAATGCCATAGCGTCAGAAAAATCACTTAAATGCAGCTAGTCGTACCAATAAAATATTATTTCAATGCGTAAGTAATAGGAATAAATTAGCTCCAGCATTCTTCACGTCTTTGGATGAAGCGATGCAGTTCACAAAGGCGATTTTTGTCTTGCAAAAGTTTATTCTTACGAGGGATGTACGTATGCCAATATCCGAAATATCCAGCTTCAGAGGTCCTTCAGGTTTGGCTCTCCACGGCCTCTCTCGCTGTACGGTTTCAAGATCTCCATACTAAAAAGAAAGACTCGTACTTTTCCACAGATTTTATTATACGGTACAACGCGTTTCACCGACTTGCGGCATCATCAGGTACAAGATCAAGATCAGATGGTTCAGATGTTTCAAGATCTGTTTCAAATGTTCGTTTGTCAAATGACCCCATGTCTCTCGAAAATGATATCTCAATAACAAATTGTTAGAATGAAGACTAGGCAAGGTGTACCTCCTCTCGGCATCAGTACAAAATGATCAATTTGTAGTATAACACGATTCGATTTAGAAACACGTATAAATGCGCGTTCATGTGTTTGGATAGCTAGTTTAAAATTGCAGGACACGAGCTTGAAATGATTGTTTCCATAGTTTTTCTCGGTGTAAACTTCAGTACGTGCCATTCTTTAACGTGGTCCTTTTCGTGCTACTCTTCGTCTTATAAATATTCATTCACTCTATGTTTATATATTCTTAGAAAGATTGTGAACCAGACGAGCGAATTTAATGGATGACCCATTGAATAAGAGGTCGAAGTTGAATCCCTGCTTGGTTCGACCTTTTTATTTTGCGTTTGACTGATTTCTGCCGTATTTGCATAAATTTATATTATAGTGATTCGTATGCTTATACTAATTAAATTGTAATAATGGAGCTATGTTTGTTCATTTTAAATTTTCTGTCAGGCTTTAATCTTTAAATCCTATACTTTCCCTTACACGATTGCAAGGAATGATGGTAAATTGATGGCAAACAAATTGAAACATTTGATATAGTTTAAGGCAATATGGATATAGTTGGTGTGGAAGTTTAAAGTCCTTACTGATATAAATTAAGACAACATTTTTATTCAAAAATTACTCTTGCCCTTTCGGAATGGTTTGACGTCGTTAGAAAACACATTTAAGTGTTATTGAATATATATTTCGTTGAGTCAATGGCAAAGATTCTCGCAGTCGATGTTTTACTCGCGTCGTAATTGTGTTAGTAATCTCTTTAGCACTTAAAGCATATCTCGTGGACTTAAGCTAGTGTATAATCTAATGCACTTTAATCCATTACTTATCCCTTTCACTGAAACGTATATGTACTTCGTAGAAAAAATATCTCTTTTAATTGTTCAGCATCGTAGATCACCGCACCAAACTTACCATTTGGATGAATGGCCTCCCTCAGCAAAATAAAAATTGCAGAACAGGTATTTTAAAATTTGAACCTGTCATCATTGCATCCGTCATAGGACATGAGCTCGTAGGAGATTAAATTTAAAATACTTCGCCTTTCCACATAAACCACTTTTATTACGACCTAGGTTTCGTTATGGTATAACATCATCACCTGATGATGTTATACCATAACGAAACCTAGGTCGTAATAAAAGTGGTTTATGTGGAAAGGCGAAGTATTTTAAATTTAATTTCAATATGAAGAATTTCCACCAAGTGACGCCAAAAACTGTTTCATTTCTCCTAGGAGATAAAAAATGAAATGCTCGGGTCAATTTTATATAACATATAGACATCGCTGCGTGACCTATTTAATGTTCTGCTCGCGAGACCTTTCTCCAACATTTTAGAAAATAAATATATACTTGAGATGTGACGTCAGTATTTCTCGAATGACTTGCGCTCATCTGTCGGATTTTGGTGTATCTATCGTGAAATTTCATTTTCCAGAATGAGAGTTTTTTTTAATGGTGATAATTGATTTCAAGTCATCAATTAACCGTGTACGACTGCGTTCACTGCTGCGGGGATGTGGGGAAAATATTCCAGTGACAGAGTTTTGATGACGAATGCATCGAGTGCGTCGAGGATCTCTGTATTCGTTCCATCTCACTTCCCTCACTCCCTTCGTGAATGCTGACTTTGATGGAAAAGGATGTCGGAGCGCGCGGATTCCACCGTCTCCGTCGGCTGGCTCGGTGGAATCGTCAATTAAAGTTTACCAGAATCCCGGACATGAAGTTTAATGGAGATTATGTGTCACTGTTCCCTCCTCCGAGAATGTGGTTTTCTCCTTCCTGTATTCATTATCGTGAATCAGTATTGATCCAATATTCAGAGTTTGAGGCAGCGTATTCAGATGGAAAGGGGTAGAAACGTAGTACTTTAAACTGAGATGGAAGACTTTTTTCCTTCCAAGGGAATAGCGTTGATTAAAACCCCGCTTATCGCCCTATGGTAATTTGCATCCACGTCACCTTAAATCTCCGCGTTAGCTGTTCCCCTGGAAAAGGAGTGATGCATGCCATGGATTTGGGTAGGTACGTTTCTGAAGCGTCTAGTGGATTTGCAAGGGAGGCTTAGAAGTTACTTGGTAGTCGGCTAATTGCCCTAGTTACCACGAATTCAGCGACCGTAACGTGGTTAATCTCGTGACACCATATAAGGCATCTCAAGGAGATGCCTTATAAACTTGTCGAAATGTTTTCAGTTATTACTTTCTTTATCGTAATTCATTTCGCTCCGCACTGTATTTACGCTAGAGAAAACATTGTTATCCTATATCCCCCTTGGCTTGCAATTCCTCATTGTTTTCCTTTCTGTCCATGTAAGCTTTTCCGTCCTTCTCTACACCCACTTTTCAAAAACCTCAAATCCACGCCTTTTATCTTTCTTCAATTACCAAATTCTGCGCCGTACAAAACCAGACGATATCAAAGTCTTGCCCCAACTTTTTTGGAAATCCTTATTTAACGTCCCCTTCATCAATTCAATCATACTTGTGAACTCTTCTTTGCCTAAGTTAATTCCACTACTTTTTTAACTACTTTGACAATCTCAATCCAAATCACTTCCAAGATAAGTTAACTGGTCTGCCTGCTCTAAGAATGTTTGCAGGAAGCGCGGTGGTTATTAATCTTATTATTAAAGGTTGTGGTACACTGGCACTGTGGTGTGTGTATGTATGTATGTATGTGTATATATATATATATATATATATATATATATATATATACATACATACAGGGCATGTATATGTGTGTGTGTATATATATATATATATATATACACACACACACATTCAAACACGAAAAACCCGCCACATGGCGAACACACATTCATTCATATGGATATAGATATAAGGAAAAGGGATAGGAACACATGTGAAAGACGAACACATGGATGGTGGGAAAGGTGGAATCGAGCAGGTCTTAAGCTTAAAAAAGTTTACTTGACCGGGACTCGAACTACGGATCTACGACTTGCCGGACCGACACCCACTCATACTCATCATCACCTTTTTGCTGGTATACAGGACATGTATATATATGGGTGTATATATGTACATATGTGTGTGTGTATATATATATATACACATATATGTGTGTATATGTGTGTAGGTGTGTATGTGTGTGCATATGTATGCATATATGCATATTTCATTGTGAGACGGCATCTAATCAGCTAATCCGGGTTGTATGCGTGCGTTTTAATTTCTGGGTGTTCAAATATACATTATCAATCCTTAATAAGCGATTTTGATCCTAAGTCCTGACGTTTTAAGGATCTTAATAAGAAATGGACCGCTTTTGCGTAGTTTTGTGAGTATTTTTCATATTTGGGTGAGGAAATTTATTATCCTCCCGCGCAAAAAGTTGACTTTTTTACTCATGATTTAAATGTCACGCTATCTCCTGAAACCTTGTCTTATCAAATTAGCCAATTAGATTCCTTCGAGGATTTGATACGTTTTTTCACCAAATCTCTCTCTGAACCTTTTCCAACCCTTCATCGAGATAATCTGCGTTTGCCAACCACCACCTTTTTCTCAACAGGGACTTATTCTTCTCCGTCCGTTAGGGAAACATGAAAGTTGGGATACCGAGTGGTCAGTTAGGGCGAAGTCTACTCTCTACAATGATGTGGACAATTTCGTTTGAATGACGGGCCTGGACCAGGATATGATTGGACCCGCCAACGGTTTCCCGCCGCCGCGATGAGCGAGTTCGTTGCCATTCTTTTTATTAATATTCTTCGCGGCGCCGTTCCTTTGGTCCGATTTGACTCCTTGCCCTGAGCGTCGCAAATGGGGCCGTGCACGAGCAAACCGCGCATTATGAATTTTCTCAGTCTTCCGCTCGTGGCGATAAGGCGTCATTCCCTTAGGCAAGGACCCCTTCAGTGAGAGAGAGAGCCCGTGGGAAGGAGAGGGAAGCCAAATTATTCGCTGGCATTGCTCCCGCGGTGCCTGTGTTATTCCTCCAATTCAAGCTGGCATTGAGAAAGGAGGGGGAAACGATTGCGCATTCCCGAGCTGCGAGTGGCTTGCATATATTTCGACCAACCCGATTCACTTCCCACGCTTAAAGCCGGGCATTATTAAATAAAAAATAGTAGTGATCACTGAAGCACGCCAAACTTAAACTATTAAAAAAATTATTCGCACAAAGCCCTATATCTTGAAGCTTCGGAGAATGAACAGGGAGAAAGATAGGAATTCATTTCGGCAGCTATTTTTCCTGCTATTAAAAATGGGAGCTAAATTTCGAATATGGGCACATAACCTTACCATTCCTCAGTAGATCACCACCTTTTTGCTGGCGGACTAGAAGACCATGAAAGAACTACAGTCGGTTTCGAAGCGTGACATTTTGTAGCAATTCCAGTTTCTTTTGGGAAAGGACAATATTTTTCTTATTTTCCTAAAGAACTAACTAAGGCTATTGAGGCTAAGCTATATATTTGACATGATAAAATTGAAATGTTTGATTTGCATATGCTTCACATTCAGAATACGTCCATAATCATACAGGAAGTTTTATTTGAATTAGGGTAATGTCAAATTACAGACGCACTTGGCATCGTTGTCCTTGGGGTTGGTTATATTGTGTCTAGATACCTGTAGCTCTACGAAAAAAATTGAAATTAATTCTCCTGTAACTCATGATGAACAATTTAAGAATTCTGATGTAATGGCCATCTTTTTTAATGACGACAGAAGTCATTGGGGTTAATTGCTGTTAGGAATCTGCCTGGCTACTTGAATGGATCATCCTTTTCCTACCATGCCTATAATGAGTGTCATCGCTTTCGATATCATTGTAGTTTTACTTTTAATCGATGCTAACTTGCCACGAAACTAAGTTTGTAAGCGTTTTTCCCTACTAATCGCAAAGGTTAAATCTTATTTCTAAAAAATCCTCTTATTTTAGAATTGTTTTCCTGATACCTTACAAAAATTTACTTATTTCAAAAGATGAATTTTTGTCTAATGTGGGAAAAATAAAAGTTTATCAGTTAAAGCGGTGTGTATGTGGTAATTAAGGAGTGTCTTCGGTAGAAAAGGGAGATAATGGGTGAGGACTGATAATGGGTCAATGTGGATAGGGCGCATCGGTAGTAGAGGAGCGTGAAAAAAGTGCCCTGCACTGGTTGGGTCATTTTGAGACAGTGGATTGGATGAGAGTCGAAGTCACAGGAGCAAGAGGCGAGAAAATGTATTGAGAGATGAGTGGGCAGAACGAGGAGGTCATGTGTGAATGTAGTCGAAGAGGCTCTCGAAAGAAGGTATATTTGTAGTCTCAAGAACAGAAGATGAAGCACCGTACGAATTTGACTGAGGAAGAAGTATGAAGGGACGAGGCAGTATGAAAGCCATTAGTTAAAAAAGTTTCCGTTTTTCGCCTAAAATAGTAAGCAAGTACCCTGCTTAGGGTTAGCTCGACGATGCCCGCCCCGAAAGGGAATAATCTGCAGGATGTGTGTGGGGTAATTCCCCGTGTTTTCCAAATACTTCCGACGTATTAGTCGCCCATTCACGCTTTTATTTTTTACGAGGTTTGAAAAGAGGAATCATTTGCGAGGTATATTCTCTCTTTTCCGCGTTATCGAGTCTCGCCCATTGTTTTCTAGGCGCGTGAGCCCGACCTCAATTTGTGTTTGCGCGGCGATATTGTCCTAGCTGCTCTCCTTAGATTACTTTTCTGGTTTGCTGTTCCCTTGAAACTTGCTTCCAGATCGATTATTTTCGCAGTTCTACAATCAGATTCATATTTATTTGGGGAAGTTAACTAACTATTTTATGCCAATTTGCTGTGAGGATTGTACTCACGAGGGTATGGAATGATCGGAAGAGTGAGAAAATTCCACCAAGTGTAAATCTACTACGGGGTGACATTACGCATATTTAGTATCATGCAGGAGGCCCATTTTATTTCTTCATCCCACATGTCTTTTCACTGGTAAATCCTAGGTCCCAGGTAATCACAATGCTTGGAATCCGCTAGGGTTTTTGAAACTTGGGCTCTTGTTAGGCGGCCCAGATCTCCTTAGAGAGACAAAAGACGCGCGTCAGCGTGCGAATAATGATCTATGCGAAAAATGTTGTCAGCGTCATGGCTCATGGAATTGCCAATGGAGAAGTTTGTATGGGGCTTTCGTGGGTGACTGACCTATATTTGCTCATTGCTGCAATTGCCGTCGGCACATCCTCTAATTTATCTTCATTCATTCTCATTTCTCGAAGACGCTTAGAATGACTTGTTTGTTGACTCATATGATAAGTAATGTGCAAAATTGTATGCACCGGATGTTTACCTTGTCCAAATTTGTATTGTATTTGTTAGTGACTTTTAACTTGCATGTGAACGTTAAGAAGTTAAATTTGGGTGGGATAGGATTTCTAGGTTTTTATCGGGAATGCATATCATGTATCTCAACCTTGAAATTCTCTACATCAGCAACTTAAATGAACAAGCTTAGTAGCAAGGATCCACTGCTAAAAAGTGTACATGTACATAATTGAGAATAAAATATTTTTTAGAATGAAACGGTTAAAATCGTCCTTCATCTACACCAAACGTATAAGTAAGACGACCGTTAAACTTAAACACTGGGTTTTATCAAGTCTTCGTTAAAAAAAAATTCTTTCTTTCTTAGTCATAATTGATTATGCTAACATGACGAAAAAATGTTGACGTCGAGTCAAATCTTTTAATAATTTTTTTTTGTTTTGAACAATTACCATATTTTGAGCGTCCACCATGCAATGCAAGGCAAATGATTAAAATGAAAATCCGTAGTGGTAGCTTGATGGCGATTATTTTATTTTTATCAGGAAACCTTTTACCTAAAACTCGGGTGATAAAAAAATTTGGAGTATTAGCTGCGGTCAATGTATTAAAAAATAAATAGAATTTCGTTCGTACTTCTGAGTAATCCGGAAGATTAGACGATTTTTACATGTTCTGGTGAGTGGATACATTTACATATTCTCATAGATTTTCATCAAATTTTCTGAACGAAAAGCATGGGAGGAGTGCTTGTTATTCGTTTAGTAGGGAATCATTTCAAGATGGTGAACTTCTAAATAAGTATGGATAATTGATGTTTTTCAGCTCTTTGATTCGAGACTTTGAGGGGCTTTTAAACCCACTGTTTCCCTGAGCTCGGTTGCCCGGGTGTGAAAAGAACAATAGCAGGACGTTGTTCTGTCCTGAGATGATAAAATGAGTCACAACTACAATAGATTATGGTCAGGGTTGCAGTCTGATGATGCATTCTGGAAAGTGGAAGATATACTTTTAAGCTCTCCAGTTCTCATAATCATCGATAAATATAATTGAATGCGAATTGGTCATTACTTGCAAAAAAAGGATGTTGCTTAAGGAGGTAATGCCTCATGATATTAGTTGAATCCATTGGCTATAACTGTCTTGCTTAACTATTTTTGCAATTGTTTGGAAGAGATTGTACACGGAGTTGAACGGAAAAGCAGTAGGATATGTGTACTAGGTTACCACTCAGTGCAATATATATGGAAGGAGGAGAATTGCGTAACCCAAAGAGTAGTTCACAGTGAGGAGAAGCAGATGACTAACGATGACTCTCCAGGTAGAGGGCGAAAAACAAGAGGCAACAATTTTTGCCAGCAAAATATTCGAGTCAGTATAGAAATAGATGTTTATCGAAGTATCAAAAGGATTCATTGTGGATCATATTCCTTTTTTCTTGATTTCCATTCCTCAATACCCTGGTTCTACATCATCATCCCCTCAATATCCCGTTGTGATCGCCCCTACCAATGTATTTTGTCTCGCGTTGCCACTTCGTCACAGCTTTTGTTTAGAACATTTTTAATTCATTACTTTAAAAACCTTTCGAGTAATAGAAATGTTGAGCATTGATGGGACAATAGTACAAGGCAATTCATCCGCATTTATGAATCCACCTTCCCTCTTAATATTGGCGTCAGCTTCCAGTTTGTAGACGTATTTGTACGATAAAAAGTTATGATAAAGCTGTCGCCGCGGCTTAGTACAGGGTGCGGCAACATAAGTTCCTCTTTTCAAGGGGTTTTGCTTTATAAAAAAGGAAGTTATGTTGCCGAACCCTGTAGTACTTGTAAAAGCGAATTCATGGAGGAGCGGAGTGGTTATTGTTCTATTATATTTCCCTGCAATATTTTATGTTGCTAGTCATTATAAATGTCGAAACCTCAGAACAGATGTTGATTAGTTGTCAAATATTCGCATGCTTCACTCTCTTCTGACCGCTCACTCTTCCATTAGTGCCATCGAAGCGGATGGTCGTTGTTGCCCAAGATGACGCGAACGTTTTTGAGTTCCCATTTCGCTGTTGTGGTCGAAGAGTAGCCCGGGGAATGCCTAGATTAATATTGGAGTCAACACTAACTTCAATTTGAACCCCTCGTTCATTATACACGTTTCTGTGAGAAGTTTGCGGTAGAAGGAAAGCAACGACCGTGAAAAGGAACCGCAAACTTTTAAGTCCAATTCCGGCGTTTGCCAGTGGAATAGGCCGAACTTTGAACTTGGTGGCTCCACTACATTTGAACAAGTGGAATTAGATGCAAAACGCTTCCGGTTCTCCCAATGGTTCCTTCCGGTGCGTTCCCCGCCGTCACCATGTAAATTTCAAGCGGCAAACTGACTGAAAATGACCAACTATGATACACGTAGGAACGGTTGCGTTGGAGTATTTTTTAATTGAATTCTCAAAGGATACCAAAAGTGAGAGTTAATAGAATGTATTATATGCCTTTTCATGAAGAAGATTAGTGTGTCGTTAATCTATACTTAAGTAAACACATTAATTTTGAGTATGCAAACATTCCATCGTTTGTGTGTTGACGTCCAATGTAAACTTATTTCCTTTCGTAACATTTTTCGTTGATGTAAAGAATTTGAATTCTGTTGAACGAATGGAGGGTTTCTGAGCTACAGTGCCCCTGAAATATTGGGCAGGGAGTTAAAGCATTTATTTTTCGTTTCGATTTCTTAATATGGAACCGTAATGTTTCTGCGGATCCCTGATATGTTCACGTAAACTAATCGTTTTGGAATTCCCAGCCGCAGGTAGCTTAATGGATATACATATTAGGGTTACGGCGATGATGAGTAATGCGGCGTGTCAATTAATGTCACTCAATTTAAATTCCCTTTTGGCAGAAGGGGCCAATTTTGTTAGTGTGTTTTCAATTTGTTTAATAAAATTACCCTATGCACCCTCTGTCTAAATTCCAGATTAGCTATGTTTCATAGAAAGGAATGACCTTAATGTTTTTGTTGAAGGTTAACATTATGGCATTGCTTTCTGGCTAACAACTCGTGTAAATACCTGTGCTAAGTAAATTATTAAGAATGAATGTCATGTTTCTGAGTTTGAACCACATAAATATATGTTACTGATGAATAACTCGATTTTCTATCCCTGAAAATAGTGACAGACACAGCAAATTGGAACATTTAATGGCTATTACTTCTATGTATATCGTTTAAATTTGATCTTAAAATTTAAAAATATTTTTCGAGCAGATAATTCTTTTAATATCAAGTAATATTGATAAAATCTTACAAAGGTTTGTTAATTCATAGTCTTGGCAGCAAATGTAGTACTTAAACTTTTCTGGACATTTGAAATGCAGGTATAGGGTTTAAGCGCTAAATAAAGTTATCTATGATTAAAGCAAATCATTTGTTAACTCTCATGTTGAATGGTGTTTATTAAAATTAAATCTTCACCCAATTACCACTTTTTTAATGGAAATACAGACATGCATCATCATCAACACTGTTGGGGTAGCCATAGATATGGCTGCCCCAATTATTATTAATGTGGCTTCGCCACATACTACCTGTTACCACGTATTACCAAAAAAATTTGAAGTATTTGTTGACCATTCTGTTCATCTGGGAAAAAAAGGGAAATTTATCGATTTTCAATCGATTGAATTTAAAATCGTAATCACTCAACTGCAAAGAATTTCATTCATTCCAGTTATGCAGAAGGCTATAGAATTGACACATTTACACAGTTACTTTAGGCTATACATTTCAATTCATACATGATTACCTGTAGAAATTCCTATATCTTGTCATATTGATTTCTGCCAGGAAATGGTGACATAATGTGATTTATTTTGAAAATATACCAGTTTAAATGAAGCTCTTGATAGTTCATTTTGGCTGTAGGCCATTTGAGTATCTAAGACCTGATACAAACTTAAACTGTATTTAGTCCTACTTCGGTGGCATACAAAGCGTTGCAAGATGATCAGTTAAAATAACTAGTTTCCAGATACAATAGAACATTTGAGAAAATTTGATTTATTGCGCTATAATTTTACCCAAACTTTATAAATATTTGCCCCTGCGGCGTCAGTATAACTTAGATTTTGCCCAAAAATCGAATGGCTAATTAAGTAAGAACAATATGAATGTAAACAAAATCAAAGTACGCAAATCAAATTCCGTAGTTGTCACATCCTAGTGTCATCTCTGTTGTGAAAAGGCGGTAATCTATGGTGAAACATGCGACTAGCAGCGCCTCTACAGCTGAAGATATGGTAACTAGTCGATGTTTAAGACATGTTTGAGCGTGGGGGGGCTTGGAATCGGCCGCATTTCCATTCGGCAACCGATACTACCACCGAAGGATGATACCCTCCCAATGTATGTCCCCGCAAGAAACCTACCCCCTTGAAGGAATCAATCGTCCGTCTAATTCCCTACCGGGTGGGGGACTCGGGCGCGGGAGACATCCAATGCGAACAGAATTGTCTTCAATTCAGTTGGACGAGTAATTGGTGCTTGGCGTCCATCTTTTTCTCCGCTCGCTCTCTCCGGCATAAGTTGGTCTCAAACCGAGAATTAGTTCAAGGTTCTTGTCCGCGTCCAAGTTTCGATTTCTTTATTAGTTGCGCTCATCGGTTGTCCTGATGCATGTGCACGTCCCTCTGGCGATATTTTCCGGAGATAAATGTCAGAGTGGTAACTGGAGCAAATTTTAGACGGTTTCCTAATTAATTGAATGTTAATGTCGCTTAAGTCGTGCGATTCAGTACCATTAATGGCTCTTGGCATGAGTCGTATTTGTTCAAAACGGAGGCTTTTGGTTTTACCTTGTTGGAAGTGTACCCTATTTAAATTATGAGCCTTGAGCGGTTTGTAAAAGACGCTCTCACTTCAGTGGTAGAATGATCGTATCACTAAACTTTATTTTATATTTTGTTTTTCTTTGTATCTGTAATTCAATTACTGCGTATAAATTTTGCAATTTTTGTTGCTGTCGTATACGAAATTTATTCCTTGGACATACTATTATCGGTTTCTCAGCGCATAATTTTCAGGACGATTTAACTACGTCCCATAGTATTGAGGCCAAATAGTGAAATGTTTCTGGGGCGTAGACATACAAGGTCTGTCCCAAAAGTAGTAGGACTGAGTGGATGAAAAAATATATTCCCAGAATTGACACATTTACTCAAGAGTCTTCGAAGTAGCACCCTTGTTCGTCCACACACCGCTGCCAACGGGCTTTCCACGCCTCGTACGCCTTCTGGAAGGCGGCGCCCGGAGTACTGCTATACTCAGTCGTAACAGCCTGTTGTAACGCTTCCACCGAGCCACGGTGACGTCCTTTCAGCACGGATTTTAGGCGGGGGAAGAGGAAGAAGTCTGGTGAGGAAACGTCGGGGATGTTGGGTGGCTGAGGCAGGGTCGAGAATCTCTTGGCAGGTCCGCGTGCTAGTTTTCTTTTGTTCGTCCGAGGTGTCTCGCGGCACCAACTTCGCACACACCTTTGTCATGCCCATGTCGGTCACAGGTCGATTCGCATCACTTCTAGGGATGCGAGGGTCATCAGAAACCATGCTAATACTTAATCAGCGACCCCTGTCTAACAAAACCTTCGCTCTTGCAAGATATTTGTCACTTATAAAATTCGAAGGGAGTCCTGAAAGTGCGGTGTCTTCAGCAACTTCCCTACCCTCCCGGAGCAGCTTTTGCCACTCAAAAACACCCGATGTACTCATGGCGTTATCACCATAAGCTGCTTGAGCATGTCATGAGTGTCCTTCCATGTTGTGCCAAGTTTCACGCAAAATTCGATGGCGCAGCGTGGTTCCAGTAACCGATTAATGACGGAGCGTAACGAGGTCACGTTATACCTGTAGAAGTTTCGCAAACGAACGATCCGCACTCTGCAAAGGCTGGGAGTCAACTGCCACCGGCCTTAAGCCTGTCCTTGCCCTCGAACCCAGCCAGAGGAACTACCGCCCTTCCGTCCATCAGTAAAAAAATGTCGTACCACTTTTGGGACAGACCTTGCAGTTCCACCGTTAAGCTGTCCACCTCACCTGTAGAGCAAAAAAATTGAATTTTTTTGCTCTCCGCACGCGGCACGCAATCACGGGTCCCTGTGCCCGTGATTGCGTGCCGCGATTTTTCCCAGGGGCTGAACCACCGCTGTAAACTAAGACGCCCGAGTCCGGACTCGAACCCGTAACCTTTGTGTCAGCCGCAGTATTTATTATGATTAATATGATTGGCTCTTTTTTGTCGTTTTTCGGATCTAGACCTCAGACGATTCGGAGAAATGTTTTATCTGAGATTAAAGGCAAACTATGTTATTATACAAGAATAAAGCAAGATACAGATTGTGCCCGAAATTGAGCCTGCTTCAATATCCCCCGTTATTTCGTTCGTTTTGTCAATGCAAACGTATTGGTGACGTCAGGGAATCTTTTTATCTTGTTCATTTTTTAGCTCTCGGTTGACTGTGCGTGTTAAACACACACATGATTGAGCATTAAGCGTTAAGTATTGATTTATCGGGCTAAATAAATACTATCTGGCGGTTAGTGTTTATTTCTGTTAGTTTTTTTCGGTACCTGCTCGGGCGATAGCGAGGGTAAATCCGTTCCACTGCGATGGACGGTTTTTTTAAAAAGAGAACCCCACACTCAATTTAATGTTATTAAATTCATTCTAAGTTTTTAATGTTATATAAATGAAAATGATTTTCGAATTTCCGATATTTCTTTCTCCAGCACTCGAATAGTTCTCATGAAACAGCATTTGCATAGCCAGTGTTTGTTTAAGTGTATTGCTAGTCCTCCAACAGTTTGACAACGGCACGATCTTTCAACGAAATTACAATACACTGTCAAAAGGGTGGATGCCTCAGCTCTTGTTTTGTTGCCCTAGGAAGGAATTGAATTGAATGCATTATAATTGCAACGATAATTTGTGTGAAAAAAAATAAATTCAGGTTCTTACGCATGCTATCGGATTCTGAAAAGCCTATGTGGAAAGGGGAAAATTCAGATAAAGCCATTAAAATGTTTTCTTAATGATGGAGCATCATTTTTTCTTTACGTGAGCTGTGCGATGTTTACTATTCCATAATCAACGTGGAAGGTACATTTGAGTAGTCTATCAGCGAGGGTAGATTTTTTTAAAACTTGGAAGCTAAGGAGCCTTCCCTTAAAATTCCCTTCATGCCTTTCATAATACTAAATCTTTTCCTCCCTCAACCTCGTTTACGCAGCAATGTGCCTCCTATCTCAGCAACTAAAATCCCACGACCTCTCCAGAACGCCTGCATCCATTTTTCCCGCATTCTTCAGATTCAGCTCTCTTCTTTTCTCGTGCCCAGCACTCTTCTGTTTGTTTGGATTTCCTTGTATTTTATTTTCTCTGTTCTTCACGTCTACATTTCAAAAGGCCCTCTGAAAATTAACTTAGGACACGGAGGCCCCTTTCCTCTCCAGCCATGTTTTGGAGATGCACAAAACTATGTTTCATATCGAAGTTTTCGCCAGTATTTTGTGTAAGTCCTTACTGTAGACTACTCGTATCAATCACCTCCTCTTAATTATTTCTTTAACTGACCAAATCCTTCTCCAAAAGTTATTTTTCCTTGGTCCTTGCATAATATGATAGTCGATGGATGATGCCGCTACGCATTAAGGGAAATATTACTGAATAGAAAAATGTCCCGAAAAAAAGTAGAGTAGCATTCAAGCTGAAAGTGGAGTTCAATTTTTCATTTGTTTGTAAATGATCCTTGTCTGTGTGTTTGTGTGTACGCACAAACACACAGACTCAGCCAAGGATCGTGAACAAACAAATGAAAAAATTGCTGGGTACGCGTGCCACAAAACGCACTATTCTTATCCTTTATGACGTTGTATGATGGCTTTCCTTATTATCCTTCCCTCTTGCATCCGCGTTTGGGGAGCTATTTCACCCCTTCGGTGGGTGAAATAGCTCCCCAAAGCCATCTTCTGGCCAAAGAATCGGGGCAAGTGGTTTCACAAACCACCACAAATTTCAGTGCAATTTACGTTTCCTCGATAGTTGAGTGAATGGTTAGAGAATAAGCCCGGCAAGTCCGTAGTTGGATTCCCGGTCAAGGAATCTTTTTTACGCTTATGATCTGCTCAATTCCACCTTCCCCACCATTCAAGTGTTCGTCCTTTATATATCTATATATTTATTTATCTTCGAAATGGAACGCTCTTCGGTGACGCAAAAATATATAAAAACACAGATGTATAAAAATTTACATCCGTGTTTATATATATATATATATATATATATATATATATATATATATATATATATATATACACACACACACACACGAGGGTCATCCGGAAAGTAGTACCCGTTCGTGAAATAAAGACACAAAAGTAAATATTAACAAACATAAAAAATTTTATTTGAAAGAGGATACTTTAAACTACTTCTCAACATAATCTCCAAGCAAATTAAGGCATTTGTCATAACGTGTGACAAGTTTCTGTATTCCTGCTGCATAGTCCTTCGCCGCCAGCTCATTGAGATACGCGAGGGACCCATCTTGCACAAATTTTTGCATAATGCAGATGGTGTTTAACAATTTCATGAACAATTGTTCGAGAAACATTGGGAAAATGCTCACAGATGTCATCAATTGTGACGCGCCGATCGTTCCTCACGAATTCGTCAACTGAGCTCACCAGTTGGTCTGTAATGACAGACGGTCTCTCCGAACGCTCATCGTCGTGTGTGTTCCCCCTCCCCATGTTGAAGTTGCGACACCACCGCCGAACAGACGACTCGTCCATTACATTGTCTCCATACACCTCCTTTAATTGGCGATGAATATCACATGGGCGAACGTTTCTTGCATTGAGGAATTTAATCACTGCCCTCACTTCACAACTGGCGGCGTTCTCAATTTTTTTAAACATTGTAAACAATCACAGAAACAACACAGGCAATGCTAGCGTCACGCAACTTGGCTCAGAGAAGGCAGACAAGCCACTGAAGCTATCTGACCTCGTCCAGCGGCTACTCGCATCGTCAGCACTTCATGCGGCACGAACGGGTACTACTTTCCGGATGACCCTCGTGTATATGTATATATATATATATATATATATATATATGTATATATATATATGTATATATATATATGTATATATATATATATGTATATATATATATATATATATATGTGTGTAAGGAAGGAAGCTTTATTCAGAATAAGTAATTGGTAATACAACGATTTAGAAATGCGATAAGATAATATCAGAAATTTCCGTAACAGAAAACACGTACACAGTCCGTTCAATATTGGACGGTAAAATGTATACTTATATGATAGTTTCACTTTTTTATTCCGTATCTACCGGCCCATGTGTCACATACGTGTAGCCAAGTGTACGACCCAAGGGCTAATATGGGTGTGATCCTGTGATCCAAGCCGTAGCCATTGGCATTCTCTTTCATCTCCCTACTGAATAGTTTATGTTAAGAAATTCGCAGTGGGCATTCATTTGAAATTGGCCTTTGACATTGGCATGGGGAACCTTCATGCAATCCCGTTGTTCACTGTTTCATTGACGAATGGAAATGAGGCAATAAACGCTGTGAGGCAAGGCACCTCCTCCATTCGGCATGACAAAATTTCTATAGATTCACGATAGGGAACAAAATTCCGTTGAAAAGTTTTAAATTTTTTTCTCAATAACTTAGAAAGAAACATTGATTTTTGATGCGATGCTGTCTTGAAGAACCCCAGACAACCATCGGGTGTACGGGAGAGAGGAAGAAGGGGGAGGGAAAGGATTGTGGGTGGGATGATCTAGACCACCGCCTTGGCTGCGCGACTTCTTCCATGGTAACCGAGAAAAGCGTCTCACTCCGGCGGAGAGAATTCTTTCAATGCGAGCACATTCCGAGGACTCGGAAGTGAAAAAAACACCATACGGAGCATCTTATTGGAGAGGCCATTGAAATGTGTGGTGCAATTCATCGAGAAACTCTTAATTTTGCTAGATCCTTCGAAATTTTAGACCCTTCCTTTTGAAAGGCCCGGTGGCGGTGGGGTAACGTCCTCGCCTGCCAACCTTGAGGTCGCGGGTGCCATCCCCCCTCCCCCCTTGGTGGGTTTTTTCCATCTAGGACTTGGGTGTTTGTAGTTGTTTCTATTGTTATATCGTTCGTAAAAGTCCGACGTAAAGGCTAAAAGTGCTGTTTTCGAATGAATGTGAAAATAAATAAATAAAAGGTTTCCCCGGAAAATGACAATGTGTACTTGAAGGTTGCAAATGGTCTCGGCAAATGTTAGTGGTGAATATTCCCCGTATTTTGTCGAAAATATGTGTTAATATGTTCGAAAAGAAAAAAAGTAATAAGCATTGATTTTGAAAGTGAGTTATGTTTCAGGCTCCAATTAAAGCATATGCGTGACCCGGACTACGGACAGATATGGAATTAAGATTTTAAAGTGTATGGCGCACATTTGAGGGCATTCTCCTGGCCGTAGTTACTCCTTCTGAAGTGTGGATCTGATGAAATAGTGTGTTTAAAAAAATATATTCACTCGGAATGTCCGTGAGGGATCTTCCCATCGTCCCAGTTTTGTTTGTCACAGGTGTCCCCTTAGTATAAAGCAGGGAATCCCATGCATGGGAAATGTGGGGCAATTTTCCAAATTCCGGAATGCGTAAACGGATAACTCTCTCCCTCTCTCTCTTGGCCCGCGTCGGAGTGCGCGATTCGATGTGATCGCATATTTGGAAGAGTTCACAGTTCGATGGCGCCCGGTGCGCGATGTACTTATTATAGCGCCCGGTGCGCGGTGCATAATGGCGCCGGCTTGTACGTGCATGCTTCGATAGGTTAGTAAGAATTCCACTCGCTCGTGATGGTGTGGCGCTGTTACGAAACCGCAATGCAGAGTTTCTCCGATCATGTAAATGCATCCGCCCACCCCTCCCGAAAATTTGGCGTACTACATTTTGCTGGTGGCTCAATTCATCGGAATGCAACCGTGGATGAGTGTTAGGTTGAATGAAAACGGGTGCGGTTAAAGCCTAACGGGAAATCTTGCGGTGCACGGCTCTCGTATCCAAAGGACTAGGTGATATTTTTCGGCGGCCATTGTGAGTTCGCGTCGAATCCTGCATCCGTGCTAACGATAAATTCCTTGAACCTTCCTCCTCTATGAGGCCAAAACATCTGAAGCCAGCAAATCATTTTTGACGATTCTCAATTCATTATGTAATTGTTTTTTTGTAAATTACGGCAAGGCCCAGTGCAGAGGTTTTTGTTTAGGGGAATGGATGGTTTTATTTTTTTAAGGAATGGTCCGGTGAAAATGTTCGCCTTAATTCCTGAAAATGCTGCAGTTGTGCCTAAATGATTCCATTAAGAATCATCTGTGTATCCACTTTGGTACTAATCTTATTGATGGCACCACCAAATATATCTGGGTTTTTAAAAGTTCATCATGAGAGTATGTTCAAATAATAGTAATGATAAGTTGAAGCTTAAATGTGTGAGTCGTTCAATTAACCATTAGTAGAAAGCAGAAAAACATTACTGTGGGCGGTTTTTTTTATTTTCAAGTTAATCTACAACTAATCTCTTTTAGCTCGATACTCTTTCCTCAGCGTTTCTCCAACTTTTTAAGCAGTCCAAAACATGGGATTTAGGAAGGTCCTCAAAACAGGCGAGGTGTGTTGGCGATGACCTCCTCGTTTGACGTGAATCTTTTTTTTTTTGCCGAGCTATTTCTTCAAGATTGGAAATAATAAAAGTCTTCCATAGTATTATAGATTTTCTCTCGAAAACAGAGTTAGCGAATGCCATGAGTTTCTCTTCCACAAGCGAACCACAAAATGACTTACTGCTGTGCGCTTTCGCATATCTTAATCAAAAATATTCGTTTTTACTTCAAATTGACGACTAATTGGAAATTAGCTTTTACTTCAAGCAGTTTCCCTATTATTTTCAGATTGTGTTAATTTAATATTTTGTTAAAAAAACTCAGTGAATTGAATTTTAATCGGCCCGGTCTTGATTAATGCTGCCTTGAATGGAACAAGAACGTAACATTGCCATTGACATAAAATCGAACCGCATTTCCGATCGTAAGATTGGAAATAATAAAAGTCACTGGTGGCCAAATCTGGTATTTACGGTGGATGTGGTAATGATTCGAGCTTTAATTCAATAATTTTCGCCATCGAAACTGCGCAGGTGTGCACCCGTGAATTGTCTTGATTGAAGAGGATTTTTTTGTTTGCCAAATGTGAACGCTTTTTCTTGATTTCTCCGCTCAACCAGTGCAATATCGTCGCCTAATACCCTCTATTTATAATCTTCTTCTTCATTCAATCTGCATTTATCGCTTGTCCTTTTTATAAGTAATTGATTTTGATGAATGAGCGTACATCCCAAAAAAAACCATGATCATTACCTTGTCGGCCGATTTCATCGTCGTCCTCTTCTTCGGAACCTTTCGTCTTTAGATACCCTCTGTTTCGACTGTTATTTTGTCTCTGGAGTTAAGTAGTGTTAAATACATATTTCGTCCACAGTTACGTATGAATCGACGCAGAAACTCGTCAAGATTGCGACGGGAAAGCGCCTAATCAGCCTCCGAATGGATCACTTGTGTTTATTCTCCACTGAGAGCAAAAGTGGCACCCATATTGCAGAGATTTTTTTCGCGCCTAATTTTCCGTGCAAGATTGAAAACACCGTGCCTTGTGATATGTCTGTGACCTCAACTATTTCGCTAACTTTGATGCGTAGTTTACTCAAAACCATATCGTGAATGTTGTCAATTATTTCGAAGGAAGTTCCTTCCACTGGACGTCCCAGTCAATGTTCATCATATGTGGATTTACGGCCACGTTTAATTTAATTTACCCATATTAGTCGCAAACAGATGAGATGTGCCATGGATTTCATCCAGCTCGGCTTTGATCTCCATCGGTGTTAAGTGTTATGAATACCTGTAAAAGTTGTTAATCACCGCACGAAACTCGTTTATTTTTCATTTTCCTAAGTTAAAAAAGTGTTACTTCAATCGTTATCTATGAAAATGGAATGACGTGATGGATTTAGCTGAAACTTTGACAGCAGTCTAGTGAGAGTGTAGGTTTACTAAAAGCGAACCTTTTCCAATCGTACGAGTGCCAGCTCTTGGATTTTTTAAGTGATTACTAAACGACCCACTTATATATTGGCAAATATTATTATCGTGATTGGTACAGTGAAGAATGAAACAAAATAAAATGGAACATTGGATAAACTTTTGTGTAATAAATACGCTGATTATGTGACTGTGGTATCGATCTCTCGTAATAATGAAGAAGAAGGAATTCTTAACACGGAGGAAATTTGTATAGGTCGTGTTACTGTTTTCAAGTCTGCACCAAACCAAACCTCAGTAATCCACCCGAAATTTGGTCTGATGGGTAAACCTTGCACTCAATTTCCGTCTAGAGCCCGTACTACTGAGCCTGTACACCTACCCTGATGTGTGTAAATTTCATGCGGCTGGCGACGTGCGTGAAAGTTACACATACGTAGTAGTGGTACATGTAAGTAGGGAAGAGGACCCGCGGTCTCTCTCTGGAAGATCAAGCTCCCCGAAAAATCCACAGCTGGCTGAAGCTGAGGGTGATCAGAGTCCCTCGGTTTTTAAAGTGGAGTCCTTCTGTCGATAGCCGAGCGCCCTAAGATACCTTGTCCTTTCCTCAATTGCATCGTCTCTAGTCAGGCCTCAAATAATCAACAATCATGGTGGGGTCAGAGTCCAAGTGAATAGGTGACTTGAAGTGGGGCTACAGTTCCAGGCGTGGGACTCCGGTGAAAGTGTTGATTTTAGCCACACCCTCTAATTAGAGCCACGAACTTCACCAACCGACCCCGGACTTTCCTTAAGTGATGCATCTGCCGTCTTACGAGAAGGTACGCGTCCGAACCCTTTCTTGGACGAAGATGGTTCGCTGCCACACAAAGCTATTTCCCGAGCTAGTTTTTGCAATGGGATGACTCACTCACCGGAGAGCCTTATAACCCAATTACTTGAACTGCCTCTGGGCGTCACCAGTTGGTTTATGCTTTAGAGCCAGAGGCCTCTGGCACTGCTATTTTCACCTCACGGCTAGCCCTCTCCATCCCTTCCAGCCCCAGCCCTCGCTCAAACTCGGAGGATGATTATGGAGAAAATCGTTATTTTGACTTTGGAATAAACCGCAGGCGAGCCATCTTAATGTGTTGGTGAACTCAACTCTCACTTGACGAGCTCAGTCAGTTCGAAAAGTCACCTCGAAAAGGAAATTTTATTTAAATATGTTTGCACAGTGCACGTGAGCATAAGGAAACGTGATTTCCAAAAATGATTATGCACTCTTGAGTGGGTACAAATTTTGGTTTTGAGAAAGTTAATGTAAAGAATTAGTTTATTACTCACACCTGTCATGAAACGAAGAGAGCGTTAACTATTGGACGTGAGTTGGTGAGGTGACGACCCAATAGCCAATATTGATTTATTATGGAACTCGATACCAATATATCGGTCACATGAGTGATCATCCATAGAAGTATGAGCTTGACAATGGGGAGATAACAGCGTCGAAGTACTGGCCGTTGTCAAGTCAAGTATGCACTTCACCGAATTGTCAGTATCCTAATAATAGTTTTATAATATATCAGTATTGGCTACTGGATTGACTATCTTACCAGCTTAAATGCCATGTCAAGTGAACTTTACCTAGTAAGCAGTGTTAAATGAAACAGTTTCTGTGACGTCACTTGGTGGAAATTCTTCATATTGAAATTAAATTTAAAATACTTCGCCTTTCCACATAAACCAATTTTATTACGACCTAGGTTTCGTTATGATGTTATACCATAAACCACTTTTATTACGACCTAGGTTTCGTTATGATGTTATACCATAACGAAACCTAGGTCGTAATAAAAGTGGTTTATGTGGAAAGGCGAAGTATTTTAAATTTAATTTCAATAGTAAGCATTGTACTTTATTTTTATTGCGTCAATTGTATAATAAATTACCCTAGTTTACTTTCATTTTATGGAATTTATATTTAGTAACAACTTAACGCTCATGTTGGAAGGTGTTCCATAGTATTATAGATTTTCTCTCGAAAACAGAGTTAGCGAATGTCATGAGTTTCTCTTCCACAAGCGAACCACAAAATGACTTACTGCTGTGCGCTTTCGTGTATCTTAATCAAAAATATTCGTTTTTACTTCAAATTGACGACAAATTGGAAATTAGCTTTTACTTCAAGCAGTTTCCCTATTATTTTCGGATTGTGTTAATTTTTTTTATTTTGTTAAATAAACTCAGTGAATTGAATTTTAATGGGCTCGGTCTCGATTAATGCCGCCTTGAATGGAACCAGAACGTAACATTGCCATTGACATTAAATCGAACCGCATTTCCGATCGCAGGATTGGCTTGTTTTTCATTTACACTCTTTACGAACAATAATTGAGCCCTTAATTCAGCGGAGAATAGAGTAGTGTGTAATTTAGTCGTCCGTTAACTTCGGAGACGCCATAATTCAAGGGGATCTCGGGTTTACATTTGCATTATTCCCGTGAAAATCCCAGTTTAATCCAAAACGTATGATTTTCGGGGCGCAGTTTTTATGCTGAAGCATGCGCGGATTACAGAAGAAAGAAGTGACATACTAATTTGTGAATTCTACGCCGTCAGGCTTGGTACGAGATGAGCACGCCCTCAGCCGAGTGGCATCGAAGACGTGTCGTTTTATTTATTCAGCACGGCGTCAGTTTGAAGATATTGCGTAAAGGCACAATTCCACGTCTTACTGACTGCTTCTTCCGCCAGTATAATATTGAATGCACCGTGAGGCTCCAGGGAATACGTGCCTTAGCGCGCTTCGAGATAGATGCTTCGCGCTTCGATGAGGATGAAAAGCGCCAACTATCGCGCAACGCGCTAACGCTAGCTCAAACGACGGAGCGAGCGATGATCATTTATTTGTTGTTTCCCGAGGCGAACCTTCCGCCTAGGTATGCAGTACGTACTAGCTCCGCAAATCTGATACGATCCGAGTCTTTTTGTGGGTCCTTCACGTGAGGACGCGAATGGAGAGAGTGATTGCGGGTGGAAGGGACGGGGGTACCGTGGGATGGGGGAATTCCGACCCGTGGTTCGGCGCGAGCCCAGGCGCATCCATTCTCGGCCCCCCTTCCACAGACGGGGGAGGGAGGGGTAGCACCACAGCTGCGTGGCGCTCCCTAGCCGCCCGAGTATATGTTTATCGCAACGCGTGTCCCCCATCGTCATCGCGGCGTCCTTGTTTACTGCCAGCCACCGGACACACGTACGAGGCGATTGGCGGACCGTTTGACCCCACCGGGGGCGGAGACGTTCACAAACCTCCCTCTCTCCCTCCCTCCTTAGCCGATTACCGCGCCCCACTCCCCTTTTCACTCATCTCTGACCCCCGCTCTCCTGCGGAGGCCCTCCGAGAAAGGGCCGGCCTGTGGGGAGTGACGCCAGGGGGCCTGAATAGTCACAAGAACACGCTCGGGAGCCTTCCTGCACGTGGCATGTGCAAGGGATTGTTCCTCCCCACTTCGTCTCACCGTAGCGGTCACGTCTTGGGCGCGCGCCGCGGAATGACATCCGACGTCACGGGTGTGATTTCCTAGTTCCATAAAACTCTTTTTTTATTAAGATCCCTCTCTCGATTTTCTGGATTTGGGCGTGGTGTTGTAGAAGGCGAACATGATTGATTCGTAGAAAATAACACACTACTCTTCTGTTAACAAAATATATTTCGACCTTGGATTCGACGTAACTTAGTCATTTTCAGGCCCTCGCCTGAAGATGACGAAGTTACTCAGCATTGAGAGTGGAATAGTGCATTATTATTTAGTGCGAGTCGATCCCTCCCTCGAACTTTCAGCAATAATTACATTTTCCCATGCAAGTGTTTCATTTTTGCCTCCGTCCTCTTTTTATGCCACGATAAAGCCTTTGACATGTGGGCATAAATGCCTCGCACGCCCATTTACTTTCTGGTTCGACGAAGTAAAAGAAAGTCTGATTTAAATTTATTTCAGAGAACTTGCTCCCATTCACCAATTTTCTCAATGCTGGTGTGTCCTTGCGTACGAGCGACGGATATCGCTGACACAGTACTGCAGTCATTCATTGAAAATTGTACCACATATGCATTGCACAATAAGCTGAAAAGATAACATAGAATTAATTTTTCCACTATAAATAATCCAAATAAATATTTCATGTTCATTTTTCATTGGGCAGCCTTCATAGTTGTTTCGCTGTGATACTACAGTGCTCTTCCGCCTTTGAGACTTATAGAAAAATTTCTTCTTTTGAAAGTTTTGTCGACTACTTTCACTCATGACTTTCTCATCCTATCCCATCTCATGAAATTCTCCCTTTTCTCATACATATTTATTTTTTTTGCAAGCCGACTCCAGGCGGTTCCAAAACCCTTGCCCACGTCTCTCGAACTTCTTTCACTCTTGTCCATCGCCGGGGCATCCACAAAATCTACGTTTCTCATAACCCACTCTCTCCCCTGTATCTAACGCAAACACTCGTCATGTAACCCTTAGTTATTTGTTAGAGATGTATTCCTACCCAATTTCACTTCAATTCAATGTAATGTGGGAAGGAACATACTTTAATGCACTCTTATTTTACTGCTTTGATCTAAATTCTCTCGTTATACTCCACTTACTGTGCTCAACCTTCCTGCCAACGTTCACACGCCTGATGATGTTCACGCCTTGCGTGATGGAGGCGAATGAAGGGCGATAAGTCTTCCCCAGTCTCCCAGATCATCCCATTTATAAGCTAGAAGTTTGTGCAACGGGAGAAAAACTGTTGTTAAAACTTGAGTTACGGATCGCAGTTTCTCAAGTTTGAGGCCTATAACGTGCATTAATAGTCGTCTATCATCTCCGGGAAACGCGAACCCAGTGATGTCCAAACCTTTGGGTTTTCTGGACCACTTTGACAGAGATAAAATTGTTTTGGGCCACATGAGACAAACATTACCGACCACTGATCAGTGAATAATTGTCCTCGGATAATTTTTGTGATATCCGGTGTTACATAGTAAAATCTACATTTGTTTTTGGAGATGTGCTGCATGTTTGATAGCTCATAAAATTCGGCTTGCGATAAAGAGTAAAGGAAATATGAATGCATTTTACTGTAAATACAACAGTCTCATCCTTTTTTGAGCACACCTTGTATCTAAGAAAAAAGAGCAGCATAAAACTAGAGGATAATAGACGCTGCGTTTGAGTCTCTCTCTTTGCATCGACATCTGGTTCGAGAAAAGTAGTTACAATTCTCAGTGAGCTTTCAACGTGGTCATAATATATTTTAGTTTTAATTGTACTCTTGGTATGATTTGTTCCTTAAAATTAGCTGTTTACAACTACAGCAAGTAATTTGTATGTTAAACTTGGTTTATAATTTAATAATTTATAAATAGTTTGTTGAGGCGTATTCACGTCCGTCCTGCGCCGCATGCGGCTCGTGGGACACGAAATGGACACCCTTGCTCCAAGGGGTCTCCTACGTCAAAATTTCCCATGATATTTGGCATTAAAAGAGCTACCCAAGAACTTCCATCGCTGGGAAAATTCACGAGAAACTTCGACGCACTAGACCCCCTTCGGAATACCCCAACAATAGTAGAAGACTATGAATGCGGACCTGAATAGTCTGAGAGAAGGTGGATGATGATATTCATTTTGGTGTAGGAGGAGCGGACCTTTGCTACGAGTTGATATCCGAAGTGAGCGTACATAATTCAACTCATGGTCGGGTGACCTCGCGAAACCCATACAGCGTATCATGTATTTTCGTTGCCATTACGGTAATTGTCCTTTCGAAGGTGCTCCGAAGAGTAGAAGGTCGGACTGTCGCTTCCGTGTGAAATTCATGGCGGCCGCGCGGCAGCCGTCCCCGAAACAGGAAGGGAACGCGGTTGCTGAACACGTGTCCCCCACACTCGCCGTAACCCATTTCGCCCCCCCCCCCCCAATCAGAAATACTGACCCCTCGATTAATGGACTTTCCCATCGCTGCGCCGTGCACCTTCAATAATCCCACGGAAAGTCGAAGAGACTAATTACATGTGCTATTATTCACTGGCGCCCCTGTGGGATACGTCGCATGCGTCAGAGTTGACATCAAATGAGTTCAATGGGAGGGAATTGACCCCCCCCCCTCTGTGGGATCATATTCCGACAATGGACTCCCAGACTGGTTTTTCAATTCGTGTGCATGGGTCATAAGCTCCGTATCAGCGGAGTTATCGACGGGCCTCTTAATGTGGTCCCGGAGGGCTTCCACACTCTTTTCACCATGAACCTCTCATCATCTCCTGAGCTTTCGAGTTACACATTTCCTCTGCAAAGTGGCGTTAACTCTTGCCGTTTATGCTCGACACGTGCCGATGCTCTTTCAACGAGGAAACGGCAGAAAAAATATGGCTGAATAACTTTTGCGCTAGAGGCGGGTCTGTGTGGTGGCAATAGGTCCCTGTTCATAACATTGCCACAAGCGGCAAATGAGCTGCGGTTTTAGTGCAATGCTTGACGTTTCTAAGACGGCGTGACTAGTGTTCCTACCATTATCATAGATATCGTTTAGGTGCAAGTTTCGTTCTCCATTAGCTCTCACATGCCTCCGAGGACTTTCTTCAACATAAAATCAGGTTTACTGGAGGGGAAACCAGTGAAGTCACTCTTCCGTGGGGCTATTCCGCGTGCTACTGTAATATGGCGAACTAACAGCCTCTATGCCAGCCTGTATATTTTTTCATTTGACTCAAGTATACCCACCTCTAGTTTAATATATGTGTAGACTTTTTACGAGGCCTATTTCTAGTTTTTAATGAGTGGCAGGGGAAGAATGCGTCATATACAGGGACTCTGAAAGATGGGGGATGTTGGTTGGTATTCGTATTCATTTAAGGATTGTAAATTGCATTTTCCAATCGACAAAAATTGATTATAGTTACTATCGAAGAATTAGAGTTTCATTGTCATTTTTACAAAGTAAGCACTTGACAAGCAACAATTGACTTTTTATGATTCCATTTTTGATTAAATGATTTTGTTTTTGTTATAGAGCCATTTGCATTTTATGATATAAAATGCAAATTGCCTGTCGTTATTCTTCAAATGTAATGGTTGAAAATGAAAGATGTCATGCTCCTTTTTTACTGAGCAATGAATATTGCTTTCCTGTTCACAGTATCTTTATGCAGGTGTGTTTTTTATACATCCTGCCTCGAAAAATAGTGTTAATGACGTGTCCTTGTGTTTGTTTCGGAAAATACATTTTGGCTGGAGTGTAAAAATTTAGATATTGTTAAGAGGCTATTAGTTTTTAGTTCTAATATATTCTCAATTGTTCGTATAAAACTCATTGACGCATGAGCTTTGTAAATGAGTATATAAGGAATGAGTACGTAATTATTCGAATGAAAAAGTAATTTTCATATGACAAAATTTGAAGAAGCTGTTTTAATTAAACTTCGAAAAAATATTTTTTACTATTCCTATAATGTAGATACATTTTTCTATTTATTTCTACTTTGATTTCTGTTGTTACCACTTCTCTACTTTCTTTTCAATATAGCGATTCTGAAAGAATATGAAGACTGAAATAAATAGCATATAAATTGCAAAACTGAAAAAACTAGGCTCCTTCTTGAGTGCCGCTACGTACCTGATTCTTGAGTAATTAGGAAAAATGTTTTCGTGTGATGTACTTACGTATTCCGTCAAGTGATTAGATCCGTGCAGCAAGTCGAATAATAAACAAGCTCAATGAGTCGGAGAGGCCGGGTGTAATAGGTCGTTAGATTTTGGTAATTTTCCTGCAACGGATTTCTATGCCCTCCTTCGGGGCAGAAGTTTAGTGGCAAATGGCGTGGCCTATATATGGAGGCATACTGTTTTGACCCAAATACGTCTTGGCCATTCAGGCGCCTCGAAATATATGGACCATTGGAACTGTCGTCTGCTCACTGCGGTAAAACTAAATGCATTACATGAAAGTGTTCCTCGTGGTTCAAGAGCGAGATAATGAAGATGTATTTGCTTCATTGATACGGTTAAATTATCTTCTTAAAGTTAATACGTGCTGCTTGTTGTACTATTTCGTAATTATTTAATTATCCTCAGTAGCAGGCCTTCGTGGAAACCGTTATTTTCAGTTTTGATAAATAATTTACACTCTCACGTGATGGCACGTGGCATATCGGTAAAAATTCAGGAATGAAAGACGTTGCCGCAGTTCGCGTGGTTTATTTCATCCATCGAATATCCATGCAATTGTTATTGTGACCTTTGTGTATGGTCTTTTTGCTTAAAATTTCTCCTTGCACGTTAAACCGGATGATATTCATGTTGCTTCGGCAAAATGTCAATGCAGCAATTTCAGAGTGTTAAAATCATTCTCCTGGACCGGAATTTTTTTACTCTTACTTTACGCGAATGATTTTTACTCTGAAATTGTTGCATTGAAGTGCATATTATCGGATGACTCCGTCAAAAAGCTACTGTTGCGGCATCTCCCCCAGTTTCTTGGAATTTGTCAAAATGTCAAGTTATCCTTCGATTTTTAGCCAAGTGAATATCTGTTAACGTTCAGCGACAGTCGGTAGTGTGCCCTGTGGATATAGCAGATCAATAAACGGTTCCTAGATATTTGTGTGGATATTATAAATATATTTGTGTCGGAGATATCAAGTTTCAGACCGTAACTTAGTTACTCGAAGGTTTTCGAGGTTTTTATAGTAAGTACCCATGAATAAAATGCAGCCATATATTTTCGCTGGATTGAAGAAATGACGACTCTATTGTAGACATGCCATAAGATCATGTAAATGTTAAGGAAGGCATAAGCTTCCATTAAGGAATTCCAAAGCTTCAGTTTTTTCAATTATTTTCTCTATTTCACCGCTTGCTGTGTTCGTTCCGTAAAGTTATGAATCTAAAACTACAAAGTTTCGTTCCAGCTGACTGTCATAAGAGGGTCATCCGGAAAGTAGTACCCGTTCGTGAAATAAAGACACAAAAGTAAATATTAACAAACATAAAAAATTTTATTTGAAAGAGGATACTTTAAACTACTTCTCAACATAATCTCCAAGCAAATTAAGGCATTTGTCATAACGTGTGACAAGTTTCTGTATTCCTGCTGCATAGTCCTTCGCCGCCAGCTCATTGAGATACGCGAGGGACCCATCTTGCACAAATTTTTGCATAATGCAGATGGTGTTTAACAATTTCATGAACAATTGTTCGAGAAACATTGGGAAAATGCTCACAGATGTCATCAATTGTGACGCGCCGATCGTTCCTCACGAATTCGTCAACTGAGCTCACCAGTTGGTCTGTAATGACAGACGGTCTCTCCGAACGCTCATCGTCGTGTGTGTTCCCCCTCCCCATGTTGAAGTTGCGACACCACCGCCGAACAGACGACTCGTCCATTACATTGTCTCCATACACCTCCTTTAATTGGCGATGAATATCACATGGGCGAACGTTTCTTGCATTGAGGAATTTAATCACTGCCCTCACTTCACAACTGGCGGAGTTCTCAATTTTTTTAAACATTGTAAACAATCACAGAAACAACACAGGCAATGCTAGCGTCACGCAACTTGGCTCAGAGAAGGCAGACAAGCCACTGAAGCTATCTGACCTCGTCCAGCGGCTACTCGCGTCGTCAGCACTTCATGCGGCACGAACGGGTACTACTTTCCGGATGACCCTCGTATATAAATGTATTCACAGACAGAAAGAATATGGCCGTATGTACATACAGGTATGTACATTACTAATACTATTACAGGCGCACCTGTAGTTTGTAACTTTTTAATACAAATAGGAGAGTGCAAATGATTTAGAAGCTCCCGAAAACTTCATCGAATGATGAATACGAGTACTCATCGAATTGTTTTATTAGATCACAACCGCTTCATTGAAATCGCTGCATGTTATTTTGCTTCACCTTTATATTAGGATTTATTGTTATTAATAAAAGGTAAAACAAATCATGTGACGATTGCGGTGTTGAAACGTTTTAGTATAGGAGAAGAGAGTCCATTTGTTTCTTGCCAAACTGGTGTAAAATGAGAAAAATGTACGGTGTTTGGATTATTTTTGCTTCCTCACCGATCTTTCGGGCGGATTTCGCAGCACCTTCTTCGGCCCGAGTATTGTCACTGGCTGAATAATCAATGACGAAACTTTGACATAAAACATTACCCTGAGAAAAACCTTGACAGAGTCCTAAACAGCAAATAGGGTTTAAGTTCCCGAAATTTTATTCGCTTTAGCAAGGAATACTAATTTCTTTCAAATCAGAGTTCAGAATCCACTTCCAGAATGAATTAATGTTAGCTTTCAACTTTTGTTTCTTTCTTTTATATGGGTACCGATGCGTAAAAAGATTAAACACGGGGAATTCCTAGTTCAATGAATTTTTAGCGAGATTTTTCTCGGAAAAGTTGATTTCTTTCATTTTAAACTACTGGGCACCCATGGCTCAAATCGCTTGATACAGGCTTCGGATAACGCATTCGGTAGGTTAAAAAAAAATTCCAAATCAACTCAATGGTGATTGTGTATTTTTAAAAGAATCGATGTGCTAAATTTTTCGCTGAGTTATTTTCCTGCCTACATACATGTATTCAGCATCAAACACTATTCATTTAACATTTAAAATAAATTACAAATTCAAGTGTGATGTGGTGGAATTGTTCCATAATAACGGAGACTAAAACTCTTGCAATTTCCCACTTAATAAAGATTTATTTTTTACTATTTTTGATGTCCTACATCATTGTCAAGTGATTAAAAATGATGTAGTACATTGAAACTAGTCGAAATTAAATCTTTATTAAGTGGAAAATGGCCAGATTTTTCTTCGTCTCTCTTATCATTCAATATTTACGATATTATTTCATTACATGTCCTATTTACGTACAATAAAGCACAGAAGAATTTGTTTTGACATATCAAATAACATTTGTGAAGAACTCATTTCTATGAGTTACAATCATTAACCTATAAATATCTTTATTCTATAATTATCTAATAGGACAGAAATTTGCCAGGGAATGTGGTATATTCGTGGGAAAATTATTTATCCTATCCTGGAATCTTGTTTGAGAATACGTCATGGCGTTTCTGTGCAACTTCACAAGCATCCTTATTCGTCCGTCGCTCATTCTCTCGCTATACTTGAACTAGTGCAACTTTCTGAAATTAATAAAATTCAACAGCTTCCATTCACTGTCTCTAGCGAGGTTATCTATTGTTCTCGTACGGTGTGTAGTTGGCCGTCATCATTCAATCGACAGATCTCATGGTAATTCGAGTATGAATAGGATTATTAGGCCCTCATTTCAAAGGCACGGTACAAAACAAAATCCTCCATCTATACAAGGGACTTACGTTCATGAATTACTTAGGAGCTCTTAAAACTCGCCGTCATTCTTCTTTAAAACATTGACTTGCTCATGTTTTTTTTTCCTTTTTACTAATACAATTCGACTTTTCAGGACATTTATCGCTTAACCGATAGTTTTTCCTCAGATCACTACTGCTTTCAATCGGGGCGGCGAAGCGATTTTTATTCCCTCATCAAGGTGCCTAAATCATTAGCGAATGAATTCTTGTGTGAGCTATGTCCCTAACTCATTCGAACTATGCCAACCTTACATTCCTTGTGTACCTTAAATCACGATTTAAAAAAATTGAGATTATTTAATATGCTTTGGCCGAAAGGGATAATTTTTATATTTAATTGTTACGAGGAGGGAGATCTTAAGCTGACACACTCAATTTATGCCGTAAAATAATTAATTTACGATGAAATAGTGTGCAACCCACCTCTCTGTTCTTTTTAAACTCTGCGTTTGTACTAAAGTAGTTTTAGGGAATTAAATAAGTTCTTACACATTTCTGGGGGCCAAGCTAAGGCACCGAGGTATCTGTTTCCTTCCAATACAGAACGTATGGCTGCTCTAATACGTGCAACTATGTAGAAAATGGATATATTTTTAAAGTAAGTACGACCTGAATGTGGTCCTCCTTGCATTACCTCATCTCAGACGTCGATATTTTTCTATACGGTTAAGGATATTCACAGTAAAATGTCGTGGTTTAAAATTGAAGAGAAGTACCGGTTGCGGACAATCGAAAGAACCGGTTCCTATCGTTTGAAATATTCCGGAATGTTTACTAAATCAAATGATCTACACTCACCGCAATGAAGCCAACATAATAAAAGAGTCAGCTGGATTAAATATCATCCATTCTCCATCCACTTAGCATTCACTTTTGCGGATGTCGGCTAAAGGTCGTGGAAGCAGTTGAAGGCTGAGAGAGAACTTGTCGTGCGCTATTTCGGTCATTCGCGCAGGGTTCAAGCTCTTCTTGGGCCGAACTCGGAAGCTGATCACAAGTGATTGGGCATGAGAAAATGTTGACCCCGTCCTCGGAGCCGCGGACCCCGGAGTCATGAAGATTAATCGCTCAACATGTCTTCGGCAAATGTCCGCGGGTTACAAACCTGGGTCGGTATCGACCTCCCCGTAAATTCGGACTGACTTAGCAACAGAAGGGAATTGCAGTTACTTAACCGCGCAAAAATTTCCAAGGAATGCAAGTTCATCATCACCCTGCCCCCTCCGCAATAGTGGCCTCTCCGATCTTTCCCTTCGCCCGGCTCTGCGGCGCACTCCGGTTCGCAAGTGAAGAGGTCCTGGAGGATGCGTAGGTTCTGCGGGTGGATAGAGGGGGTGGCTGTTGCGAGTGCGGTAATTGTCTCGCATCTTGAGGCGAGAGCGGTACGCAGTCGTGCGAGACCGAGCGTATGGAAGTGGCGGGGTGCTCGCCAGGCGGGAGTGGAAGGGATGCGTGAAGAGTAATCCTTGCATATCACTTTTACGTTGCGTCACCCACACACTTACCTCCGTTCCACGCCTCCGGTGGCGTCCGGAAGAAACGGGATACTACGATGACGCCCCTTGGGTGCGAGCATTGTGCTGAGATATGAATGAATGCCGAGCATCGGGTTTCACTCTGCGTAGGTTTTCCGGAGAACTATTCATATATTCTAGTCATTCTCTTGAGAAACATGCATTTAAAAGTTGACATGGTTTAGTTATCCTAAAAAGATTAGACTGAATGAATACTTGGTAATTTTTTCAGATGACTTTGGCATCTCTCCGAACACTACTAGGAGAATGTTTTCTGCTCCTGTGCCAAGTATTTGTCCCAGGAAATTAATTGCTGTATTTTCCCATCGATAACGCGCGGGTTATCTACACAAAACTGTTCAGATGATCGAAAAAATGACGATGCGCGTTTTGTAATGAAACACACACACTCACACACACACACACACATATATATATATATATATATGTATGTATATACAGATGCACAACATCTATACACGTTCAAGATAACTGTGAAGCCTTGGAGGCGCGGTATCTATGCAAATTCATGATAACTACCAAGTTCTGGGTGCGCGTTATACATAAGTTGGGCGTTATCGATGGGGAAATACGGTATTTGACGTGAAATGAGTAAATTACCGATGTTATGGTCAATATTTTTCAGATCAAGATAGAGTAATTTTTAATCAATTATTGATTGTCTAGAAATTAGAATTGAGAAGCCCTCTGTTCACATGAAACATATATGTACTCGCATGTTCAGAGTATACTACCTTGATCAAAAATTTCCCGGAATTTATTCAGAAAATTAAAAATACAAGTTTATTCATCTAAATCTATATTGTCCCCTTCAAAGTAATCCCCATCGACTGCAACACACTTATGCCAGCGCTTGATCCAATCCTCGAAACATTTTTTATATTCGGTTTTCGGTATGTCCATCAGTGCTTCCTGCGATTTTTCCATTACTTCCTCTCGGCTGCTAAAACGCGTTCCCCGTAATGGTTTTTTAACTCGATTGAACAGAAAGAAGTCACAGGGAGCCAAATCAGGTGAATTCGGTGGCTGTTGGATGGTATTTGTTGCATTTTTCGTCAAAAAATTACGAATAATGATAGCACTGTGCGACGGTGCGTTATCATGGTGCAAAATCCACGAGTTTTCTGCCCACATTTCTGGTCTCTTTCGGCGAATTGCTTCACGCAAACGTCTCATAACGCCCAAATAATACTCTTTGTTTACTGTCTGGCCTTCTGGCAAAAATTCATGATGCACTACACCGTTGTAATCCATGAAAACCGTCAGCATTGCCTTCTTTTTTGACTGAAAACGACGTGGTTTTTTTGGTCTCGGCTCATTTGGTGAACGCCATTCACTTGCCCGATGTCTGGATTGCGTGTCGTACTCATAAACCCACGTCTCGTCTCCAGTAATGATCCTTTTGATGAATGTGGGATCGGATTCAGCCTCGCAAATCATGTCTTTTGCGACGTCAACACGGTCTCTTTTTTGCATGAAATTGAGGTCTTTTGGAACCAACTTTGCTGCTACACGACGGAAACCCAAATCATTAACCACAATGTCTTGGGCGGAGCCATAGGCAATGTCCAAGTCCTCCGCTATTTCTCTGATGGTTAATTTGCGGTTATTGACCAACATTTCTTTTACTTTATCAATTTTTTCACCGACTTTCGATGTCGATGGTCTGCCACTGCGTTCATCATCTTCGATTGACTCACGACCACTTCTGAACCGCTCGTGCCACTGGTAAACGACCGTTTTTTTTAGAGAATCGTTGCCGAAACACTTTTCCAACATTTCCAACGTCCGTGCGCCACTAAATCCGTTTTTTACGCAAAATTTAATACAAGTTCGTTGTTGCAAATTTAAATCCATTTCTGAAATTGTAAAAAAAATCGCCAACACACACAGAGATAGATGTACTCTTGGCTACGTAACTTTTGCAAATGTCAAGTTATGACACTAAGATTTAAAGGGAATATCAACAACAGATGTACCAATTTAACAAAAAAAACAGAACTCAAATCGGAACGATGGGAGCGCCACACGGTGGTTATTCCGGGAACTTTTTGAACAAGGTAGTAAGTCAGCTAATACCCTTAAATATTTGATATCCAAAATGCTGGTTTGTTTAATTCATTATATATTTGCACGATTTGGTTGTAGAATATCAGATTTCCTGATTATTGAGAAATGTGAAACCCTCAAAAAATTACCTCATTGTACTGTAATGGTTGGTCAATTCTTAAATCACATGGAAAACTTTGTTTTAAATAAAATCTGCATATTAGTTAACCTCTGCCCAGGGTAAAATATGGAGTAACTCACACCAAAAAGGAATTCATATGTACCAAAAAATAAAAAAGCTGCTGGATTAATTAATCTGCCTTTTGATTAATTAACCTGCCCTTTGATTAATAGTTTCCATTTGCATGATGCTTAAAATTCTGACTGATGAGGTGTAGGGGCATTCCAACGGCATCATGTTATGAATTGTAATGATTCAGGAGTGATTTCATAAGAGGAGGAGAAAGGATATTGAGCCAAACTTTACCCTAAAATTGAACACAAATGCTTGGCAGTGTGTTTTTCCTGAAGATGCCAGCAGATTCATTTTTTGCCAGTGTTAAAAATTGTGTGACAGGCAACATTTGCTGTTGTTCTACCTTAAACAAGTACAATGCATGGTATTCTGTAAGTGGGTGCTCTCAATTTCTGCTTTTTCTCTCACTTTCAATGCTCATATTTTTAATCTTCTTGCCCTCTCAGAAAAAAATATTCTTTATAAAGTTATTATTGTTTCACTTGTAAATAAAGAGTTTGTTAATTCTGTTATGGTGATGAGAAAGTCATCTGTCATGCTTGAAATTAATATCTATCGAATGAAAGAGTGATTTCGAGTGTCACTTCAAGGCATAATACTATGTAAAAATCAATTTTTTTCTCTCAGTAATAATTTATAATGTGTACCATAATTTTTGTTGTGCTTTAACTTTGTTGTTTACTTCAGTTGTTGGAATATGTTTCTAGATGCCTGAAAAACTTCGAGATGGCATGACTGGTTATAAGGATCGAAACCGCAGAAGATTTAGTTTACCAACTGCTGGTCGGTATATGGATACAGCAAAATCACAAGACTCAAGGAGATCATCAATAGCATCAGTTTGCTCTACATCTTGTAAGATGGCCCTTTCCAAGCCAGTAATTAATTTTTGATTTCATTTGACTGAATGAAGTGGTATTATTTATACAAATATGCCATAAGTGTTGTCTGAATGGACAATAATGAATGAAGTGTGAGGTGGTACATTTGTCATAGTTGAATCAAATAAATAGTTTGACAACGATTATTAAAAAAAATAATGTACCATGGAGAGGTTTCCTAATTTTGTACTTTGCAGTCTCTCATCTATTTTCTTGGTTTTTTCCTTGTCTCTATTATCTCTTGTTAAAATTGTGTAACCTAGCCATGGTTAATTAGGGGAGGAAGTAGGATAAGACTTATTTTCTATTTGATAATATCCATATGCTGCACTGTGTAAAGGTGAATCATTGCATATTACTACTATAGAAATTAAATTTATGTACTTCTTTCTGTGTATACTTTTAATTAATAGTAATTTGTGTATGGATTTAAGTCCAGTTCTAAGCTGAAGGCCAAGATATGTTTGTTATCATAATTTATTTCTATTAGCAGTATATTATTTTTCTATGTCATTATAACACCAATTTTGTCATTAATGCCTCTCATTTCAGCTTCTTACACTGGTAGTAGCTCAGATGATGATGATGTATCTCCAAGGGAAAAAATCCAGAAGAACTCCAAAGGATTTTCTGACTTTAGTGTCAAAAGTATCAAACAGCATGCATTTGGACGAAGAGAGATTGAAATTGCTGAGCAAGGTAATAAAGTAGTTGATGCTGGGGAAGGAATATTGAAGAAAGACATGATGAAGGCGGCTGTGTTAATGGTACATCCTCGTGGATGTTGTTGGAAAATAGAATGTTGCTTGCGTGTGGCATCTTTTGATGTAGGCTCTTCATCTTTTGAGAAGCTTGCCTTGTATGTTTTTAGAGTCATACTTTTTTAGCAGCACTAAAACCATGCACTATGTAGCTTTTCCTTAAATTACCTCTGTTACTGGATTAGAACTTTTGTGCTATTTGCCCACTATCTTCTGCACTGAGCCATGATTTTGAGCAGAAGGTAGCTGTATTTAATATCTACCAATTAACCTGTCATTGTTTTCTTTGGATAAAATGTAATGGATTTAGCCTTATGATTTTTGTTGATAATTTGTCACTCTGCACTGTAGATATACTACATTATTGTATATAGTTAGTACGAGGTCTGTCCAGAAAGTATCCAGCTTTGCAATATTTTGAGAAAAATAGCCTAACTAGAAAAATGAGATTGTAGTCCTCTTCGAAGTACTCCCCTTGGGACCTTTAACACTTATCCCAACATCTCTTTTACTTTTCAAAATAATCAGCTAAGTCCTTTTTCAAAATTTTCATCACCTTCCTTGCTGCATTCTCCTTTATCTTATGAACTAAATGAAATCTGTGCCCTTTCAGTATCATTTTAGCTTCAGAAAAAGCCAGAAGTTGCAGGGGCCTATATCAGGACTGTGGGTTATGGTAGCCCTGGGGTAGAGTGTTGGACCACTGACCGGAGGGGCCCGGGTTCGATTCCCGGGCAAGGCACTCTGGGCGCCAGCAGCTCCACCCAAGCTATGTGATTTTTCGGGTACCAGGTCTTCCTGGGAAACCATGACTGGCACAGGGAAAGGAACTGGCCCCCCTACCCCGATGTGTGAATTTCACATACCGTCGGGCTTAGTACTGGGTGAACTCTACCATCACCTACCAAACCGACCTTTGGGTTGATTACTGTGTTTATGGTTTTTTTATATCAGGACTGTAGGGTGACTGAGTGACATGTGTGCTACTATGTTTCATTAGGAAATCCTGTGCCACATGTGATGAATCGACTGGTGCATTGCCATGGTAAAGGTGCCAGTCACCACCAGAATTATTAAGCTACACGTCTCATGCCAATATCTTCTGTTAAAATCAAAGAGGCAGTTTATGGAATCCCTAAATCTTTTTCTAAATTGTACACTGTTGATCGTCAATTTTTGATGATTGCAGCTCGCATGCAATTGGCATTTTCAGGGGTAGATACTTTCCAGACAGACCCCGTATATTTCACAGTATCCAATGCATATTTATAGCCTATTTTTTTTCATATAGAGCAGGATTATAACTGTGATTATACTTCATATCATTCTGATACATCTAATGACGTAGATTGAATAAAATGCTTGAATTGGCAGAGGTTTTTTTTGTGAATTATTTTCTGGTATGCACCTACCTACATATTTGAATTTTGTTGTTTTTTGTTCAGGCTCCAACTAAATCATACTTTTGTTGAGTTGATAATGTTAGGATTTAAAGAGAAATTTTGAAATTTGATTTTCTTTGTATGTATTCTCATGAGTCTTTTCATTACAGAAATGCCAGGGATAATGGCACTTAGAAGCAGAGCTGGTGATGACAAGCCATTAAAAGGTGCCAAGATTGTAGGATGCACCCACGTCAATGCACAAACTGCTGTAAGTCCTTAAAAATGGAAAAAGATGCTAAATAAAATTAAGTTATGAAAAGAAATCATCGGCCAATAAAATATGGCAATGTGATTATCAGCGTGGTCATGCTATGAATCCGGAATGCATAGTATGCTGTTTATTAGTCACCAGATTGTTTAATGATTTGGAATTAATCTCATTCCTTGAATATAAGAATTTAGTAAACATGCCATGAGTACTAGTAACCCACTCAGCACTATAGATTCCTGGGACTACCTTCCTTAATCTCAATTTTCCAAACCCATCATGGATCATAATGGGTTGTCACTAGGTGTTCTAAGAAATATCTTCCTCCTCCATAAGAAATTCTAAGAAATCCCCTCCTCAATCCTGTGGGAATCCTGAGAGACACTCGATAAGGTCTAGGCAATCAGTTATTGTGCCTAATTTTGTCAGTAATAGCAATAATTAGCTTCTTCTTATTTTTTCATGCATATGTTTCTATTGAGCATTGTGTTTCCTTATGGGAATATGTATCTAGTTTGATTCATGAGTTGTGACATGAATGGAAGTTAATGCCTCTTAGTTTCAATGAGAAAATTTTTTAGACATCTTGAAAGATTCCATGACCTAGAAAACACTAGTATTCAGAGCAGCATCTCTAGCACATATACTCATGTAAATATAGTCATGATAAATGGTGGAGGTGTTTTCGTCTTTAGAAAATTTGTGAATACATGTTTGTGATGATTTTGAAACCTTTTTCACAGGCAGAGATATTGCAGGGTGACTAATGGTTTCTTGAAATCTCAACCATTTTCAGCTTAACTTCTTGCTTTGAAACACTTGGGAGTGTTATTAAATTAAATTCAGTGTTACAGAGTTGTCTTGTTTATGATGACCATCACAACTTAGTTATAAAACTTGAATCGGAACCACAAACTCAAACCCACCCTTTCAAGTAATTTCTGTGAGTTTATGTTTCAAAATCTACCTAGTTTCTTTCTATAATTTTCCTCTTTCTATTAAAAACGTATCACATGTTGCAATGTTTCATGCTGCTTTCATGTTCTATATTTCACACACATCTCTATGCACATGCATTGCCGCATCAAACCCTCAGATTGGAATTAATTCCAGAGGTGTCAGTTAACCTACAAATACTATTGCCAAAAATACATTAATAACCTGTCTACTTGTGTGGTATATTATGGCAAAAAATTGCAATTACTAATAGGTTTCCCTGGCTGTATACATGATGTTTTTGAGTGAATGCCTTGAATACTGTTGTATTTTTATTTGTTCTTTACCCATTGTGGTCACACCTCCCCTCCCAGCAACCCCCATTAACTACATGCTAGGAGGTGTGACTACAACGAGCTAACCAAGAGTTAAAGTAAAAATGGGGAATAGCTGCAAATAGGAGTGGAAGTAAGTTTGAATAACTTTTCTAACAAGATGCACATCAAAGGTTTTGTTAATATATGATTGAAAAATGTTCTAGTGCAGTAGTTTGACCAAATTATCTGAGTTTGTTCGTAAGGATCATATAACCTTAATTTTAATAAATTTGTGAATCTACATATTCATCCTAAATGACATATTAGTTTAGATTTTTTAGCTGATATGATTCTATTTTGCCTAGTTAAAATGAGTAATAAAAAATCTGATATTTATTTTTTCCAAATGCGGTTGAATTTAAACATTTTTTTTTTAGTTACAGATTTTATTCAGTATGTAATTTAATGGAAAAATGGATTATTAATTCAATGGAATATCATTCTGCTGTTTTCAAGATATTCTACTCTTTATTTCTTGCATTCTTATTTTTGAAATTCTTTTTCAGATATTATCATTGCAAACCATACAATTTAATAAAATAATAATTTTAACATGATGATCATTAGGGTTGGCATATACATTTATTTTCCTACTTTTAATCATTGGTTTATCTCATTAGACTTTGTAGCATGATTTATTACATTGTGTTCTTTCTGTTCCATGTTGCAGGTACTCATCGAAACATTGGCCAAGTTGGGTGCTCATGTCAGATGGGCCGCTTGTAACATATACTCAACTCAGGTAATTTTGCTGCTCAAGTTTGATTGGCATAAGAAATATAGTTTTTTCTTAAAACATGTGCCATATTAAGTACTCCCTAACTTAATGGGTGTTTTTTTTAATCGAGGTTTATTACATAATGATTTACCACTTTATATATCTGCTAGCATAAATTTGCCAATGGACTGATTATTCCATAGATTTTTTTACTAATAATTGGGTTCATAAAATTAAGTCGTAAACCACTCAAAACAAGAGGAACAACATTTTCTGCAAAATTAAGAAAAATATATATTACAAATCCAATAGGTACTTTAATGACATTTAAAATCTTGATTTTTTTTTAATATTGCAATTTGAATTAATATTTTCATGATATGATTTCACTTCTAATTAACATTTTTGACTAGGGAGATAGTTTCTATGCTTTGTATATTGAAATCCATTCATGAAAATGCTATTCATTTACATTTGATTCAAATCTAAAGCTAAAAATGATACCTAAGCGTGTGGATACCTACCTGCCTACCAACACATGCTTATAATTAATTATTACTTAATTAACAACCAATTCATTCATAAAATTTCTAGAAATGCTAAAATGCTAGAAATACCAAAATTTGTGACTTGCCAAACTAATCAAACAAAACAAATCAAAACGGAAAAAGTAATTGGCAAATTCAAAAGTCAAGAAGGTAACATTCAAGGTGGTTGTTAAAGTGTTAATATTGTTCAAAATCCTAGTACATTGGCTGAGACAAAATATAGCAAAGTCAGCCACAATGAGGGGATACATTTTTTTGTGAGGGGCAAATCAGAGAGAGAGTGTGACAGTATGTGACCTCTAAGGATGGGATGTGCCGACTTACTCTGCAGGTTCTTTTCTACAGGGAACACACAATGAAACCCCTTTTAGGTGAGATAACAGCTCTCAATTTTTGTCAAATTTGATAAATTTTTCTGCAAATTTGTTTTCTAAGTCTCTTTATGTTCTTTCTGGGATACCCCATTGTGTATTGAGTATCTTAATACATTTATATGCTTTTGGTAAGTTTTTCAAATGAGAATAGGATTTCGTTTTTTAGTTTTGTGACAATTCAATTTATTGGCCATTTCCAATTGCCCATCAGTCATTAAATTAGTGAAAAGAATATTCCTATATCTCGCATTCAATTAGTGAACTCAGAAATGCCTATATTTTTCTAATGCCTCTTTGAAAGGCACTTTTCACTATATTTGTTAAAGAGTGCAATGTCATGCCGTAAAATGTTTAAATCGAGTGTTGTATTTTTTCTAGGAAAAGTATGCCTACTTTTAGTATGTTTTGAAGCAGCAAGGTAATTGTTAGAAAGGCAATTTAAAATATGAAAAGGAAGTTCTTTGCAGTATCCTTCCTAAACCAAGCTATGTAGGTTGCCCTTACAAAGTTCTTCCCATTTTATCTTAAAATAAATTAAAATTTAGTGGTAGAATAAATTACCTTTACCTTAGCCTACATCAGATTAAACTTATATTTTAAGGGAATGCAAGGGACTGAATGATATTGCTTATAATAACTGTTATGTATTATATCTCTTCCATGTCGCAATTTGCTTCATGTACTGTCACTGTCTCTTCCACACTCTCACGCATGTACACATTTGCAGAGGTCTTAAAAATAATTAAGTTTAATGTAAGTTGTGAATTGTAGTATGTAAAAATCAGTAGGAATATTGACCAACAATATTTTTAAAATAATAGACCATAGTTTTTGGCATGAGAATTCAGCTTCTGCTTATTCATTTGGTGTTAATACATTTTTGTTCCAATAAGAAGTATCTCTGCTGCAGTGACAGTTTTTATCATGATTTATTTTGATCATGAAATGTATAATTTCCTGCTGCATACAATAGCCAATATTTTGCTCTAACTATTCTCAATATAAATGAGTTTTTGAAAATACATGAATCTGTGTTTTTTTCAATTAATTGCAATAATATCACCTTAGAAAATAAGTAATATGGCATATCTTGTGCTATTAATTTACTACATGCCATGTATGCATTCACATTCACTAGACCTGCTTTAACCTAATTTTTCATCCGTTTTCATTCAAAATAAGTAGCAGATGTTATCACTAATCTTGAGAATTTTGAAGAGAAGAATGAGAGCGAGAGTTAGTCACCCTCTTTCCGTGGTTGCATTTAAGTGTGTAGCTTGAGGTACAAGCTAGGGCAAACATTTCTATAAAATATGTTCCTTTTTTATTGTATTAATTAGCCTGAAACAGTACTGAATCGAGTTTATTATTGCTGTTCTTCATTTTTCAGAATGATGTTGCTGCTGCTCTAGCTGAAGCAGGTAAGCCTGTCATCTGCTGATTAGCTTATCTGCTATAAATACTGTCAGTTGGTGTAATAAATAGTAACTCATTATGCTTTTTTAGGGTTTCCAATTTTCTCATGGCGTGGGGAAACTGAGGAGGATTTTTGGTGGTGCATAGACAAGTGTGTAAATGCAGAGAATTGGCAGCCAAATATGATTTTGGATGATGGAGGGGATGCCACTCACCTAATGCTCAAAAAGTACCCTGCCATGTTTAAAATGATTAAAGGTATGTGTGGAGAAGTATTTAAAGTTATAATGGTTCCAAAAGTTAAATGATCATTAATCAAATCAATAACTTGCTTTCTTGAATATATTCGTAATGTATCCTGTGTGGTAACATTTTTGCTTCTCATCTCATTGACCACACGAGTTTTTCTCCGAATCGATATAAATTCTCTAGATGTGCAAAATGGGAGACTCTCTTGCTCTTTATTTATTAATAACTGAAATGTGTCTGTTTGAATGCTGAACCTTTTTCTTTTTCATATGTATAATAAGGTTTGAACATTGTTTGTTTTGAGCTCCCATAGAAATGAACTGTCATATTTTGCTATACAATATATCTTTTCTATGTAATAAAATCTATAGATTAATTTTCCAAAGGTATACAGATTGAATTCATGGATAGTCAAACTCTGACCTTAATAGAGTTATTGTACTTTCAGAAACCTCTCACCTTCACCATCTTCAACCATCTTTATCAAGTCCCCGTCCCCCTCATCTTTTCATTGGGCAAGCTTTTAACTCTTTATCTGAACACTTCCATTCTTAAAAGGGTGTATTCAGGAAGGTAATAGGAAGTATTCAGATCCTCACTCTTAACTTTTCATTTGTCACTTATGTAGAAGTCTGCTGTCCATCTTCATATTTGTGTGACTACATTGAGAACAGGATCTGTCTAGAGATTTTTCAGGCAGTACAGACCTAAAAAACAAGTTAATAGTCAGGATGTTCATGTAGTACTTCTTTGCCACTGTACCTTCCTTCCAGGGAAAGGGCTAATGGCTATTTATCTTATTCTCCACTAACCACCCTCTCTCTCTGATTATCCATCTTCCATCACTGCACGTCCCAAAACTTTCGTACACTTTTTTAATAGATTGTGAGGGCCTAACTTTAACTAAATTTAATTGTTGCAATGTATAGTGAGTTAGTTGCTTTGTGCCATCTTAATGATGAGCCTATGAAAAGGTATACTTTTAACTTTTATCGTAATGTAAAATTTGAATGGCTGTGTTTGTATTGTCTGTCTTTTGTTACTTGCCATTTCCTTTTTTTTATATACTGTGCCTCAATATATTTCGCTTAAGATGGACCATTTACCACTACGTACAGATGGAAGAGTAATCTCTTGGGCCAAAAATTTCATTGAAGGTCGAACACAAAGGGTCAAATTTGGAGAGGTGTATTCTGAAAAAATGAGGGTAAAATCGGAAGGCCCATAAGGAAGCTTTCTTGGCCCACTCTTGTTTTTAATCTATATCGATGATCTCCTGTAAAATATTAAATCTCGGATAAGACTTTTTGTGGACGACTGCATTATCTACAGGAAAGTGGAGAGTGACAGCAATGTACTGCAAAGGGTGACAAATAATGGGATGGATATTAATGTCAGAAAATGTCATTCCTAGCAGTGATAGCTGTAAGTACTGAAGTGTATATTTAGCCAAGGATTTAGGGTGAGGGCTAAACGAGGAATACATTGTTGCAAAAGCTTTCAAAACTCTGCATTGGCCGATGAGAAACCTCAAAGGGAGCAAAGGAGCAACTAAGGAAAGGGTGTATAAGACCCAGGTAAGACCAATTTTAGAGTACTCATCACTTGTATGGGACCTGCACGAAGAAGGACATATTAAAAAACTGGAGAAGGTACAAAGAAAGGCTGCCAGATATGTACTGGGGAAGTATAGGAGGATGATGAGTGTGACTCAAATGTTAAAAATGCTGGGCTGGGAACCTTTACAAAGTAGAAGAAAAATAAGCAGACTTTGTGGAATGTTCCGCAATCTGAATTGGAAGAAAGCTTGGGCAGAACTAAGGAAAGAGGTGGAAATCCAAATTTTATAGGGAGGAATGATCACAAATTCAAGATAAAATGCCGGCCACAAAGAACAAATAAAAAAATTTTGATTTCTTAATAAAACAAATATTGATTGGAACAGTTTACTTACAAAACTATTCAAGCCCTTTCCTAACAGGGTAAATACTTTTAAGCAAAGATGTGAATAACTAATATAATAGTTTTATTGATATTGTGTGTAAAATTGTATATGTATAACAGCTTAGTTTTGATTTTTTTCCTTTTTGATTGGGAAACTGGTGTTAATGAGATGAGAATTTTTTTTGTGTTAGAGATTGGTGTTTGGAAGTTTACTTTTAATTGTATTGTTTTTTTCTGACTGAGTTTATTCATTATCTTTTGTGATATTGATTGAATTTGAGATGTCATGTTATTTTTCCAAGGCGTTTGATAGTAGTACTTGGGACTTGTGTGCCACCTGACATTGTCTATCTGCATATTTGATTTTTTATAATAATATATTTATTAATATGTGTATACAATTTTCCCAATAAAGGCATAGTGGAAGAAAGTGTGACTGGGGTCCACCGACTATACCAATTGTCCAAAGCTGGAAAATTGACAGTACCTGCCATGAATGTAAATGATACGGTGACAAAAACTAAATTTGATAACTTGTACAGTTGCAGAGAGTCAATCATCGATAGGTAGGTACAATTTCTCCATTTTTAATTAATATTAATTTTGTAACCTTTCTTTATAGGAGATTTTTCTATGTTCTAGGACTAATTTTGATTTTTCTTTCAATAATTCATTATGAAATATTTCAATTGTCAACAAAAACTACCTGTTTGTAAATGAATATCTTGTTTTTTGCTGCCTGGGAAAAAAATTACTCAGAAAAATGTCAAACTAATACCCAAAACCCTATGTAAAATGACCTCAAAAATCTGCAATTATTTTACTAGGCAAATTAAAATTATTCTTTTCCTACATTATCAGATGAAAAACTGAAGGCTTTTTTGTCCATGAAGTAGGTACTATAATTGTGTGAAAGACTTTTTTGATGATGAAATGTAAAGATCGTTCATGCCTAGGGTTGTATCTTCCCGTCTGTGATCTTCACCTAATGAACATATGTGTCATTGTATTTCATAAGTACCTTAATGCATCATGTAGTGAAATTGCCTGGTGAAATTTGACTTGCCAGAGATTAGCTTTTATAATCAGTGGACAGGAATGAAATTATTATTATTACATAATGTGATAAAATATTTTTATCCTCAGCTTGAAACGTTCCACTGACATAATGTTTGGGGGAAAGCAAGTTGTTCTCTGTGGATATGGTGAAGTAGGAAAAGGCTGTTCCCAGGCATTGAAGGGCCTTGGCTGTGTTGTATACATCACAGAAATAGATCCTATTTGTGCCCTACAAGCCTGGTAGGTACATGAAATGAATCCTTGATGTTTTTTAGATCCTTCAAGTGTATTCTTAACAATTTTTTAAAAATATGCACCTTTGTTTTTTCAACAATGACAGCATGGATGGATTCAGAGTGGTTAAGCTCAATGAGGTTATCCGCAATGTTGATATAGTTGTGTCTGCCACAGGAAACAAAAATGTTGTGACCCGTGAACACATGGATAAAATGAAGAATGGCTGTGTCGTATGTAACATGGGGCATTCAAATACTGAAATTGATGTTGTAAGTAACTTATTATCATGGATTATTTTACTAACTCTATTATTGTTAATAGTTAGTTTAAAATACTATGTGCAATACCTGAGATGACCTAACCCAGTTGGATCATTAAAAAAATCTTTTGAAAACTGTTCTCATGATAAAATCCTAATCAGATTAATCCTGAACTTCTTAATACTTGTGTAAGCTATGAATTCATCAATATAGCCTTTCAAATTTTCTACCATATGAAAGAATTAGTTCAGATTATGAGTACCTACCATACATGAGGCATGTAGAATCATAATTGCTACCAGTATGAAAAATAATTGACAGCATGCCCATCTCTCTCAGGAAAAATCTCAAGAGTTACTGTGAGATATCCATTAAAAACATTCAGGCTGGGTGGTATAGCTAGGATGATATGGTTAGGGGATCCAACTGATTTATGCAGTAAAAAATAAATATTGAAATATAAGGGCAGAAAAAATTGGTGAAGTTTAATGTAATAATTATTAGCACATTTTTCTTTAATAACATTCTTATTTCTTCCTGTACCATTGAAGGATAAAGAATTTGTGCATGCAGAAACATGTTTAAGAGTATATCAGTGCACATTTGTATTTCTTAAAGGTCAATTTTATCTCTTAAGTGGTGCCTAATTGTATAGGATGGTTAGTGTAGTAATTATATTTCTTTTGTCAATGTACATTAGTTAAATGTCAAATTCCCCCACGAATGCACTAGTTCAGCATAAAAGTTAAATTTCCAGTTTCAACCAAAGTATATGTATATGCTTGTATTTTTGAATACTTCGGATAGTGGCAGGATTCTTGTGAGTGGGATGTATTTAGTAATATATGCAAGAGGGAGGAGGAAATGTGGAGGGGGTCCAACGGGAAGTGGGAGAAGGATGGGGCAGAAGTTAGGGGGGAACCTAGGGTGTTGGGCTTGGTTGCCCTGGCTAGTTATCAATTATTTCCTTGCCACCAACTTTAAAAGGGGATTGGTTAAGTTGCTAAGACTTTGCCGCTAAATTTGATAGTGGTTCTCACAATATTGTGTTAATTTATGCCATTGATGTAAAGGTGATTATTTATTTGTTCCTTGGGGATGGATCAACGTGAATCATTTCCCCATCAGTTGTTTTACCACCACACACTTGCACCAGTAATGTATGACAGCAAATCCACCCAATGGTGACCCTAGGCATGCCTTTGAAATTGTCTTGGTGGAGGAGGATATTTTTATGACAAAATTATAAAAAACTGTCGCAGTGAACTTGAGGATGGTTTAATAGGCAACAGTGGAGCACATCTTGTACTAAGCCCAACAGTGTGTGCATTTCCCAGGAGGTTCCAGTGTGCAAAAAATCACATGGCTTGGGAAAAACTGAGGATTTCAGGGTCACCAGGAATCAAACCTTAGCCCTCTAATCTGTTGCTAATCAGCGTATCCTTTAGGCTATCTTGCGTCTTGGAAAATTGTACATGTATCCCCAGTTTAAAGAATCCCCACAAAGCTAAAGCACTAGAGTACTGTGTACTGTGATTGCTGAGAAAACCAAGCCAGAGGGTTTGCTAGGAGAAGTAACTAAGTCTACTGGTAGGCTTCATTTTCTATTACTTGTTAGAATCTTGTATTTTGAAGATTCAGTCAATTTTGGCTTACTACCTGCTCAAGTATATGGCATCAATATTATGAACAATTGCTGTATTTTTATATTTTAGTCAGGAAACTCTGCATCAGGTTATAGGTAATGAGTTATTTTGTGAGTGAGCTGTTTTGTTATCAATAGTTAGTTATTTTGTGATCTAGTAATTGCATGTAAATCATTAATAGATATTTGATAATGAAAGCGGTGCATAATTTTTATTTTCCTGGCACTTAATGTAAGCACCTAAATTCAGTTATGATGATATTTTATTTATAGCATACGTGGATAATGCCATTCCTTTGAAATGTGAGGATTTCATTTTACGAGGGTCATCCGGAAAGTAGTACCCGTTCGTGAAATAAAGACACAAAAGTAAATATTAACAAACATAAAAAATTTTATTTGAAAGAGGATACTTTAAACTACTTCTCAACATAATCTCCAAGCAAATTAAGGCATTTGTCATAACGTGTGACAAGTTTCTGTATTCCTGCTGCATAGTCCTTCGCCGCCAGCTCATTGAGATACGCGAGGGACCCATCTTGCACAAATTTTTGCATAATGCAGATGGTGTTTAACAATTTCATGAACAATTGTTCGAGAAACATTGGGAAAATGCTCACAGATGTCATCAATTGTGACGCGCCGATCGTTCCTCACGAATTCGTCAACTGAGCTCACCAGTTGGTCTGTAATGACAGACGGTCTCCCCGAACGCTCATCGTCGTGTGTGTTCCCCCTCCCCATGTTGAAGTTGCGACACCACCGCCGAACAGACGACTCGTCCATTACATTGTCTCCATACACCTCCTTTAATTGGCGATGAATATCACATGGGCGAACGTTTCTTGCATTGAGGAATTTAATCACTGCCCTCACTTCACAACTGGCGGCGTTCTCAATTTTTTTAAACATTGTAAACAATCACAGAAACAACACAGGCAATGCTAGCGTCACGCAACTTGGCTCAGAGAAGGCAGACAAGCCACTGAAGCTATCTGACCTCGTCCAGCGGCTACTCGCGTCGTCAGCACTTCATGCGGCACGAACGGGTACTACTTTCCGGATGACCCTCGTATATTGGTCTATAAGGTGACCTCAGTGTCCCTAAATGTGTTTAGATTTTCCTTAATGTTTAATTGGTCTGAATGCATGGGTCACATGCTCTGGGCTTAGAGTAACCAAACTGTTAAAGAATGTCAGGAGATTGAGGAAAAAATTACTTGCAATAAGATTACTTAAGTTTTGTCATGCTAGAGCATGCAAAACCTTTTATGACACCAGTTTGTTAATAGTGGTTTAACAATTATTTGTATAAAGTCAAGCACTAAGTCAGTCAGAAGTCATGACATAACTCATTATTGCATGGTATAGTTTTTCTCCATCTAAGAAATAGAGAAATTTAATCCTAATGCATTGATTCTGCAATTTTTTTTGTTTTAGGCATAATTTTTGTGGTCATTAATTACTAATAATCGTTTTTATTGATATGTCTGAATTTTTTGCCTTATGATTACAGAATAGCTTGAGAACCCCTGACTTGACCTGGGAGAAAGTTAGGTCTCAAGTGGATCATGTGATTTGGCCTGATGGAAAACGGATTATTTTACTTGCTGAAGGGCGCTTAGTAAATTTGAGTTGTTCCAGCCTTCCTTCCTTTGTTGTGTCTATCACTGCTGCAACACAGGTAATTTTTGTTTGTATTATAGAAAAAAACTTAAAATTGATGATTGATCTACTGATAGCCTGGAAAGAGTGTATAATAATAATTGATATAGCCAGCATGATAAAACAGACTTACATGTACATATATGCACACTAAGATTGCAGTAATATTAGTACTGCACTTTGGCAAAATGCATAACTCATAAAAATTGATATTATAAAGCCAAATGGTGTGTAAATATTTTACCACAAAATTTCCCTTAAAAGGTTAAACTGTTTCAGGGATATGAAGTTAATACTTATCTAAAATATCGTGAGCGAATTGACCTGTTATTTTATCACTAAGCAGTTCACAAAACCAGAATTTAAAAAATCATTGATGAGGAAACTCAGTGAAGACATCTCTTGCTCCATTGCAATCATCCAGAGAGATTGCCTCAGAATTGGCTAGTCCTACAGGGCCTCAGCTGCAAATGCACCAAACTTACTATGGCTCAAGGATTTTACAAGTCCCCTGCAAACTTCAAAATGTTCTTATACCCACCTTTCACTCAGTGTTGAAATTTATTCCTCTCCATAGTAGTAGGTCTTTGAGGTCTAAAACTGGTTTACAAGTATTTCCTTTATTCCTATCTGTAAAAGCTTCCTCTGCTTGCTAAAATTTCTAATAATTTCAAATGCCTCCTCTTATATGAATTGATGACGAAATATTCCCTCTGTAATTTTTTTATGAAATTTGTCCATCAACATAGTCCATCAAGTTGCCCGAGTGCAAGTGGTGCCAGAGTGAACATGAGTCCATTGATATCCATGTTTAGGAAGACTTGTTCATTTATTTCCATTATTCTATGCCCCTCTATAAGTAATATATGGTCATACTTTTGATAATTATTGCAAATAGATTTTAGATGTGATTTTATTGTTAATTTAATTTTCTATTGCAGGCTCTTGCCCTGATAGAGCTGTTCAATGCTCCTCATGTTCGATATAAATCAGATGTTTACCTACTGCCAAAAAAAATGGGTATGTTGATGAAGTTATATACTTCTTAAATACAGCGGAAGTTCAAAATGGACGCCCTCTGATTTCATTCTGTGAACCTCTCAAAAGTAGCTTATCAATAAAAGAGTGGTCTAATCACGGTGCTAGACTTATCAAGTTTTAGAGGCATTTCATTCCTTATAAGAATTAAATTATTATATCACAATGCCAATGCCTCAAACTCATAATGTTATTTAAATTCTGCTTGTAGTATAAATCTCAAAATCATGGGTGAAATACTTGTGTACCTTTTATCATGGACAGTATATATGTTCATATTTAATGGAAACCTTAATTTCAGATGAGTATGTTGCCAGCCTTCACCTACCAACATTTGATGCCCATCTCACTGAGCTCTCTGACGAGCAGGCCAAGTATATGGGATTGAATAAAGCTGGGCCATTTAAGCCAAATTACTACAGGTAAAATTTTTGCCTTAATCAAGTTTTTATTGTTCTCTGTTCAATATTCAGCATAATTAAAGTTTATGAAGCATTGATGCTGCACTATGTATTTCCCTCAGTCTCATAATGATTATATCAATCTGTACGCGTGTAGCTGTAATTAAACATAACTACCTCATTGAATAAATCAGTTAACATACAAATACGTATGTACAAATATGCATAGAGGTGTTAGGTGTTTAATTCCAGGCCACGCCTAAAATGCATTTTGTCTGTATTTTTGTGCTTGAGATAAAATTCTACTCTTTATGTGTGCTTAAATAATATACAAAATTTTAAATGCAGATGTATATACTGTTAATTCACCACCATGAGTACTTTTTGCGACAACTATCCACATAATGATTGTTAAAACTGTGGATAGTTAAAGTAGAAATCACTCATCATGGTGAATAAAGAGTCTATACATATATGTTTATAATTTTTTACAAGGATTAATATTTATTGTAGATTATTAGGCTTAATTATTTTTAGTTTGAATTGAAAATGTAAACTCTAAACTGCTCAGGACTTGCTGAGCTGCAAGACTTACTGAGGAGGTAGATATCTTTAGCAATCAGTGGTTAAGTTGAAAGTGTTTGATCTATCGACTGATATTTGAATGAAGACAATTCCCGAAGCCTATTTTTAAAAATGGTTAAAATGCTGTAATTCTGTTATTTTGGTCAACTGGGTGAATTGATAGGGAGGTGTTGCAAGGAGAGTACATTCCCAATCATGTTTGTACAGATTATCTGTGCTATTCTCTTCCTAGCACCTCAAAATTTTAATAAAATTTCATTTGTAAAGATGTATAAATGTTTTGTACTTCGATAAACTTTTTTAATATAAGTTTGAAATGCCTGGGCTTTTTAAAAAGTTTTCAAATTCACAAAATAAAAAGTTGGCGCTCGCATTTAATGTTTTAGTTCAAAATTTTTGTACTATTTGTGCTTTCCTAGTATCATTTCCTACGCATTCATTAGCCCACGCATTCATAAGAATTCCATATTTTCTTTTAATCTTAGTAAATACATAGCTTTACTATGAAACAAATAAGTCATTAACTAACTGCATTGCATAATTTTAATCGCTATCGATTGATGAATATGAATCCGTATCAGCTATCCTTTTCAGTATTCATTCCTCACCAGTTATTTTTTTTTCCTAACTACATGATTGGTTTAGCTTTCTAAGGGAAGTACATGCTGCTATTCATTTGATGGTTCTGTGTTCTTGTAAACCATAATTCTTCTTTTAAAATATCTGGTTGAAAAATGGAAAAAAATGTGCCTTCCATTGCTAAAAAGTGCCAATGAATCACAAGGAATCGAAAAGGAGAGTCTGTGTGTATCCATTTATATCAAAGCCATGTTTTCTATATGTTTTGGTTATCAATATTTTTCAATTACAAGTTACCATCCGTCGGATGGGATGTTAAGCTGCGGACCCCTTGGCACCTTTCGTTAAGAGTAGGCTAATGCTGACTCCGGGTTTCTCTCTGCCCTTCATCCTTTCCTGTCCATCCATAATGGCACAAATGACCTCAGCTGTCAGTCGTCTCCCCTAAATACAGCTACTGTGATCATTCACCCATTAGCATCAATAATTGAAAGTTCACTGTATGGGTCTATCAAACACTAGATCATGGAGAAGATGCCTGTATTGAAGCAGGTACCATGATGAAGTGATATGATTTTGACCAACTAAAGCCATTACTGTACCGAGTCAGAATGTGGGGTGGTCACTCCTAATTCCATGCACATAGAAAGAAACTTTTTTCAGGGATGGAAATTAAAATATGTTGTCTGAATTGGATTTCATCCCATTAGTGTAGCCTACCTGATTAAGCCAATTAGTAATTTCAGTGACTGCATGTTGCTGAATAAGAATTTAGATAACTTAAGCCATATATATTCAGATTTGAACATACTTTTAACCTCTAATTTACCTATTCAATACCTTTATATTGCCATATTGTCCACATAACTTGACTATTGCTTGCAGTACTTGGATATTGTGATTTTATTCTGACTTAATGCTAGGATGTATCTTACGAGTGTTGTCTGAAAAGATTCTGACCTTAACATAAATATGGCAGTACTCTACAACAAGTTGGGGAATGTGTTTGTGAATGTATTGAAAGGTACTCACTAAACTTTCAGCCACTTTGGACCCTCAGTTGTTGTTTTGCAATCGTTTGAGTGAGTCCTTGTGAGAGTTTTGGTCAAAATGGAAAAAATGAATAATGTACTGTCATTAAATATTTGTTTTTGATAGGCAATACACCCACACAAATCAAAGACAAGTTGGACAATGTGTATTGGGACTCTACAGCACCATTTAAGATCATGAAATTTTGAGTAGCTAAATTTAAGCATGTTCTTACCAGCTTGGTTGATGATGAGTGTTAGGAATGGCTAATAACTGCAACAACCACTGATAAAATCGAAATAGTTCACCAAATGGTACTCGATAATCATTGAATTAAGGTTCGAGAGATAGTAGAGGGAATGCGCTTATCCAAAGAATGCATTTGGCATATATTGACCAAAGAATTGGACATATGTAATCTTTCAGCACGTTGGGTGCCATGTTTACTCGCTTTCAACCAAAGGCACATTCAATTAAGCATTTTCAAGGCCCTGTTGGAGCAGTTTAAGCAAAGCTAGTCAGATTTTTTGTGTCGAGTCATGACTGAAGATGAAAGGTAGACTCACCCTTACACTCCTAATACAAAAGAACAGTCAAAACAGTGGGCTGCAAAGGGTGAACCTGTTCCAATAAAGCAAAGATGGTTCCATCTGCCGGGAAGGTGATGGCGACTGTTTTTGGGATAGTCATGGAATTGTGTTCATCGGCTATTTTCAAAACTGTGAAACAATAACAAGAGAGTATTATGCATCATTCTTTGACAAGCTGAAGGAAGAAATTTCAAAAAAACCACTGCATTTGAAGAAGAATTAAGCACTTTTCCATCAGGACAACACACCTGCTCATGCTTCAGCAGTTGCCATGGCTTAAATTCACAAACTGCGCTTCGAATTGGTTGGCCGCTCACTGTATTCACCCCTGGTGACTTTTTCCCATTTCCTAACCTTAGAGTGTTCTTATGAGGACAGAGGTTTTCATCAGGCAAGGAGGTTATCCCATACAGAAGTATCTATTTTGCAGATAAAGACATTAACTGCTGTTTGGAAGAGTTTAAAAAGTTAGAGATCGCTGGATAAAGTGTATGGTATTCAAAGGAGATTATTTGAAAAATATAAATAAATTTAAGAAAAAGTCTCATTTATTTGTTAGGTTGGAATCTTTTCACCCTACCCTCATAGTTACAACATTTAATGCAATGAGAAAATGGCATTATATAGTCAAACCTCTTCTGAAGGAATACAACTTTATCAAATTCTAAATGTTGCAAGGTGACATGAAATTCATACAGTTTGTATTCAGAATTCATATAAGCTTTGTTCTACCGTGAATCCTATGTACTCAATTTTTTTGTTTATAGAAACCACTCGGTCCCCAACATCTGGAAATAATTATGGTTAACTTAATTAATATGTGCTACTACAATCCTTTTTTGGCAATGTCCTTCATTAGTGCACAGTATAATGACAAGCATTTAATGATATTTGAAACATTTACTCAATTGTCATTTACTTAATTGTCATTTCAGGTACTAATCCAATTGTAATGGAATCTTCTGTGAATAAATCAACTGGTGTTTGGACTTTGTTCGTAGAAGACTCCTGTAGAATGTTGTGCTCTGAGAAAATTAGGATTAAAACATTTACTAATGAGAAGAGGAAATAGGTTGTAATTTATTCATGTATGAATTTGAATCAGTTGTTCTTATGTTTTCTAGAGGAGGAAGGGATTCAAGTGCATTCATATTTGAAGTTTATTTAATGCTCAATTTGAGTCTGGTACACAATTTCCACTGTTTGTAAAGGGTGTAATTCAGTTCTTTCAAATTACTTATCTTTGTTCAGCTCATTAGAGATAATAATTTGGTTAGAAGCAATACACAGTAACAAAATCAAGTGTAAAACTCAGGTGGTGGAATATTTTATGGAAACCTGGAGGTGGTGGAATACTTTATTTAATGAGCAGTCCCATTTAATTGTCTTTTTGGTGCATACTGAAAGAATTGTGAGTGTACATTATCTGTATATTTACATATAAGGTCTTTGGAGTCAATGCAATCTTTTATTTTTAATAAATACAATTACTGTTAATACCGTACTTTTTCCAATACATTATCGATTGAGCATTGCAACCAAAAGATGTATCTGTATATATGTGATACAAGGTATCCATGGTTGCTGATGATTACACTGAATATGAATCAAACAAGTTGTTAAGTATTTTCTGTAGCCACACTTGTACTGATAAATGGCAAAATATGGTGTTATAATTTATATCCTGTAATACTTTTTGGGAGAATTTGCCATTCTCATTCACCTTTTTAAGTTTGATCAATGTGTTTCAATTATTTCATCAGATATACTAAGTAATATTTTATTTTAAAATATGACTTCAGAATGGCTGAAAAGCATTTTAAATAATTCCTTGGTTTCACATTAAGGAATTTCTTTTTCCATTGTATAAAAAACTTTGCATGTTGGAACAAATGTTGAGATGATGTAATACCTGTGTAATTAATTGTGGTACATGATGAAATGGTGGTTTCATACCAAACTACTATTATTTGTTGTCCCTGAAAAAGAAACTTCTGAGAATAGTAGTTGATCTTTCTAACCTGTCTTATATCCTCCCCTTATTACTAATTATTGATGGTTACCCAGTTTTTGTTGTAATTTTAGTTAGCTTCTTTGTTCTTAAATATTTCATTTTGCTAATTATATAGAGTAACATGTAATGCTTAGTAGTAATTTAGTACAATTTGTTGTGAAAATACAAAGCATAACTGGTTCCTATTTGAAACACTATTATTTTATGTCATTTGAATGACAGTAGAATTTCCGTTGTATGAGTTTTACATCTTTGTTCTAAGTAGTACTGGCACATGTTATGTATTTTTGGGAAGCTGTTGACCTGCTCTACCAACCGAATATAGTAAAAAAGTTGATTGAAAGTTGGTTAAATAAAATTGTTCAATTCCACTTGTTTTTGTATTTCAAATTATTGAAAACTATTTACTTGGGTATTCTATTATATGGACTTAGTTTGCATATTAAGTAGAAATTTGTGAACTTCAAAGTGTGGAGGAGCTTAAAATTAAGTATCTGTATGATATTAATTGTATACATTTGCTCTTTTTCTTTGAAATATTAGTTCCAGTTTGAAATATTATCTCCAATGCTATTAAACATGAAAACCAGTACTTAATACTTAGTACAATACCAGACTACCAGATTCAGTGATTAAAATGAGAGAGCAATGGCCACTGTATCTTAAAATAAAATTCATCAAATCCAATTCATGTGAAAGTATCAGTTAAGACCTCGTATTATCTAGTTGAAAAGAGTTATTATTAGTCACCTAATGTGCTGGTAAAAATTCTAAAATAAATCTGAAAAACAGACTGATATTTTCTAAGGTGAGAGGGCATGCCCGAAAGTAAGTTTGGTTACAAGTCTTTTAAGTCTCCTCCACTCTACTCACTCAACACATTACTGGTGGGAGATCTATTTCATTTTGTCAGCAAATAAGATAACTTGGAGCAATTAATTGAAGCAATTTGCACCTTTTCGACATGTATTTGTTCAACATTATAGAAACTATTATAAGACAATATACAGCATGCGGAAGGCCAATAGTAAATGTCCCTAAAACATGCCTGCATAGGGAAATGAATTTCATATGCAAAATAACTCATTCATATCCAATCTCATTAGTCATGACGTTTTTATAGGGCACTAAAATGGACCAAAATACCTCTCTGTAGGTAATTTGTAGAATTGCTTTATGTATTGGACATACATAGATATTGCACCAGAATATATAATTTCAGCATGAACATGGAATTGTGCCATTGGACTCGATTTTAACCTTATTAATTTAAATCATTACAGCAATATTGATGAACTCTTGTATAATTTTCAGTATCCATCTGAGAGTTTTTGATAAATTCATTATTAGACCTCCTGCATGATGTGTGTATTTGTGTGGCAGTTTTATTTAAATTTGCGTGAATTGGCATTTGGTAATGTAAAAAAAGATCTGGGCTGCAAACTTCCATAAGTTTTATATGCATGCACATTTGGTTATGCTGTCATAACAGAGAATGGCATTACTGAAATCAGCACATGAATATTACCGACAGAGGTCTAGCTTTGATTAACTTAAGTTAAACATGTTGTAAAACTGATGTAGGTATAATTTCAATATTCCTAAGCCGGCTTGGATGACCCTTTCATGCTTAAATAATATTGAAAAATATTCTGGAAAAGTGGGCTTAGTTCATGCCTATGGCCATAGGTTGGCTCTGTCCATAGAGTGATATTAATTTGATGCTAATAATGTGCATACATATTTGCATTGTTATACCTGCCTAATAATGAGTGTTTTAAAGTGACATCTTCCTTTTATAAAGGGGAAATGAATAAAAATGTGCAATTTTTTATTTAAATGTCTGACAATTATTTGGAGAACCAAGTTTGCATATCATTTGTCCTCTTTATTGATTTGGAGTGCAGGGGTCATTAAAAATGTGTAAATTATAGTTTATTTTTATGGATAACTTCATTTTCAGTATTTATCTATTTATTTATAAACATGATGCCAATGGATATTTTCAGGTGGCAATGTTTCACACTGCTCCTAACTTCAGTCTTATAGATATAATCTAAGCCATTTTTGGAAAAGGTTTGAATAGTTAATCAAATATGTAATTGATTTCTCTTGCATACTTGATAAAACTATGACAACCCCTCTACACTTTGAGTACCTACAAGAGAGATAAGTAAAATTATGTGAGATGATGTAACCCATAGGTCCCAAGCCATATTTATTTTACAAATGATGGAATATTGCAATTCATCACTCTACATATAATTGCTCCTCAACATTTTTCTTCAACTCAGCCAAAAAGACTAAAAGCTTCAAGGTGACAAAATATTATTTTATGAGTACCAAATACTTCTGTCTCATAGAGCACACTTTCTTAATTAATGGCCGTTGTTAAAGTATACTCTTTCACCTATAAATATTTAAGAGGATACCTGTCCTATCCTGTCTGGACACCTTTTTGCATTGGGTTGGCAATCTGTCCTCATGTTCTGTTTAAAGTGAATGTATTTTAGTATGACATTTTGCATTTAAACCTTTTATTTTTTTCTCAGCACATAATGAATGGGTGCCTAGGGCCTATATTTGTGTTAGTCTGACATAGACTTATGTTTAAATGGTAACCCTTAATTTTCCATTACAGCATACATTCTGCATATTGCTGAAAGTCTTCTTTGATTAATATTAAATACAAATGGGCGAATCAATCAATCAGCTGTCTCATTCATTAGGTAGTCAAGGATAACTACTTATCCCTAGGCTGCACGCTGGAATCCTGCCAAAGGCTTGTATGTTATGTCATTGGATGTTGAAATTGTAGGGACTTGATGTCAAGATTAAGTGGGATAATATGGAACAAGGAAAATCAATCACAATACCAATGAATTCTAATTTTTAAGGAATTATTGTGAAATCTTTTCTGCTATAAAATGGAAAGTTATATTGTTATAAGATGTTTTTTTTTAGCAGTACCTACTATAGGATTGAAATAATACTTTGTGATAAAAAGTGAAGTGATAGTTACAAGTTTCATGTGCAGATTCTTTCTACTACCAATGGTGATCTTAGAATATTTTATCACTACCTACTAATCATCCTGGAAAAACTTAAAGGTTATTCCATCAATGCTATAGAATATACGAAACTACACTGCAGGAACTCATTGATATTTTGGTTTTACGTTGCAGCATGCCACAGCAATTTTAAAAATTTCAATATGCAAAAAGAAGGTAATAATTTTTAGTAGAAATGCTCTGGAATTTAACACCAAAAAATACCTTGTGGACTCACTGAAGTCTCCCTCTTGGTTGATTACTCTCACTATATTGATTCAGTTATTTTAAACAAGTTCCTAAAATTTCCGCATGGCTCCATCACTTTGAAGATTAAATATGTAGCAAAAATAGGAACATACCTACTTGACAGCATTCAATTTTCCTTCAACAGGCCTGTGATTTAATTTCTGTGGAAAAAAGACAAAAAAATGACATGCCTCGATGCTATTAGTTTAGCTAACAAAAATTTGTTGGAATGCAAGTTAAATTGCCTGTCTGCATATAAGATAAATTACAGAAGTGTAACAATCTTGAAAAAGTTAGAATTTTAATAACTTTTTAAGTGCTTGTGTCCAAAGTCAAATAGTCATGGACCTGATTAGTGAATACATTGATGGGGGACTAAGAATAAATCAGAATAAGGCCACCATGTTCTGTGGCAATAGAGTAATGATTACTGATAAGAATGATGCATGAAATTATAACATATTTGAACACCATAATTGAAATAAAAGAAAAATTAAATGTTTAGTTTGATTTTCTATTAAAAAATAGACACCAATGTGTGGTGGAATCTTGAATAATTCTTTCTGGGAAGTAAAGTTTTCCCATAAAGTGAAATACCTGTTTAGTTAAGCAATTTTTCCCCTATGAATTAATGTAGAATATGATAATACTTGCCATGCCAAATAAAAGAAATGATTTATAAGGTTTATTAAAAGAAGATTATATAAAATTAGGTAAGGATCATAGATCATCTTCTTTTCTTCTATTGTGGAATGAACCAACCTGGAATGTGAGCTCAATTTGTAAAAACAAATAAAATTGATATGAATTATTTATGATATTTTCCTTATTCTTTTTTACCAGAAAGTTGTCTGGAGACATTAGCTCTTGCTGAAACTTCAACATGTTGTGAAACTGGACTCAGCATTATTATTATATAAATTTCTAGCGTGCATAGCCACAGCCTCATTATGGTGATGCTTCTCAATGTACAATGCAACAGAGTCTCATGCTTTCCCATGACCCCCATATCACATTTAGCCAAATGCTCTGGACTTTACACGTCTTTTCACTGATGGAGTTTCTGAATATTAAACGAGATTTAATTTTCAAATTGAGGTTTGCATGGGCACAAAATAGCAGCATGAGATGGCCTTTCATTGGCTTGTGACCAGGAAGTGCATTTGGGGAAGAGATGCAAAACTGATGGAACCAAATCAGGCAAATAATGTGGGTGTGGCAACAATTCGTATCTTAGTTCACTTATGTTTGCTATGGCAATGACACTTGTCTGTGGGCATGCATTGTCTTGATGGAAGATGACTTTCTTCCTTGCCAAACCTGGCCTTTTTTCATGTATCTTCTGCTGTAGTTGTTCCAGGGGGTTCATGTAATATTGTTCAGTAATTGTTAAATCAGTAAAAATCCCTTTTGCATCCCAGAAAATTAAAGCCATCAACTTTCCCGCTGACCGTATTGTCTTTGCTTTCTTGGTGGTGGTGAATCAACATGTTTCCACTGTTTTGACTGCTGCTCTGTCTCTGGCGTAGAGCAGTGAACCTAAGTTTCATCTGTCATCACAAACTGGTGCAGAAAATCTTATTGGATGCTCTTAAATCAGATCAAGCATTGTTTGGAAATTTCCATTCTTTTGTGATCCTACATTAGCATTCCTAGTCCCTATCTATCAGATAATTTCCTCATATCCAATGCCACTGTTAAAATGTGATATGCCCACCAAAATGACATCCCTACATCAATTTTTCACACTTTCATTAGGTGATCCTCCACTTTTGCTAATATAATGCACTTGTGCTATAGTTTGTGGGGTTGTGACACATTGTGACAAACCACTACATCGTTTGTCTTCTAGGCCAAAGTTGAATGTGAAGGAGCAAAATGTTCTGGAAGTCAGTATGAATTTTCTTTCAAACCACTCTCAAACGGGGAGTTGGGATGGGCAGTGTTAGCAAAAAGTGTAAGGCAGGGTTGCCCATTATCACCGTTTTTGTTCTACATATATGTGGAGGAAATGATTAAAGGGGCATGGGAAGAACTGGAATAGGGAATAAAAGTCGGCAGAGAATTCGTAGAATCAGTTAGATTTGCTGATGACCAAGCTTCAGTTTGTCAGTCAGCCAAGGGGTTTCAATCATTGATGAGAAAATTGTAAATTCAGTGGGACAGATATGGGATGAGAATCAATGTTAATAAAACAAAGGGGTTTGTTGGGAGAAATCCTATGGAGGCAGGAAAAGTGGATGAAGGGGGTATTGACCGGCAGTGGGATGTTGAAGACTGTGATAGAGGGGAGAATGGGAGGAAAACGAGAAAAGGGCAGGAAGGGGTTACCGATGTTGGACGGGATGAATGGAGGAAGGAAGTACACAGATATGAAGAGGGGCTTGTTGCAGAGCAGGGAGTAGGGTTGTGTTTTGTCAGGAGAAACAAAATATTTATTTGGTTGTTTTGTCCATCCAAAACCTACCCTAACCAGTAGAATACACACACACACATGTATATATATATATATATATATATATATATATATATATATATATATATATATATAATATATATATTATATATATATATATATATACAAAACCATAAACACAGTAATCAACCCAAAGGTCGGTTTGGTAGGTGATGGTAGAGTTCACCCAGTACTAAGCCCGATGGCGTGTGAAATTCACACATCAGGGTAGGGGTGCCAGTTCCTTTCCCTGTGCCGGTTATGGTTTCCCAGGAAGATCTGGTACCCGAAAAAACACACAGCTTGGGTGGAGCTGCAGGTGCCCAGAGTGCCTTTCCCGCGACTCGAACCCGGGACCCTCCGGTCAGTAGTCCAACGCTCTACCCCTTGGACTACCGCGACCCACACACACACATATATATATATATATATATTTATTTATTTATTTATACACATATATATATCTTTAAACCTTGTACGAAGTCTCATGAATAATAATTCAAAAGGAGTACTTCCACATTTTAGTCCCCGCAAGCCGCCGCAAGGGCGTGTTGCGGAGAGTGTTAGGGTACCACCCGTAATTAAGAAAAAACCGCATGCAAAAGCCACAAATTTATACAGTCCTTAAACAAAACATAATATGCATTCATGAAAATACCCTTACAAGCCACACACATGCAAACACACAAACTGCTAACTAACATATAAGGTCTGATCTAAAAAAGACCGGACTGATTTTATTTTGCGCAAACCGTTCAGCGGATCGAAACGAAACACAGTGCGCCATCTAGCGACACAAATGACGACTAGAACGAGAGGTGTTGCGTTTGTTTACGTTGAATCGTTACGTAGCAGAAGCGGTACGTGTCTTAACCTGTTCGTCGCCGCGTTTAACGGCAGCAATGAAGGAGCTAGAGGAATAGCATGTATGCGTGAAATTTTGTTTCAAACTTGGCAAAAGTGCTACGGAGACATTTGGACTGATTCAGCAAGCCTTTGTCAATTAAGCTATGAGTCGAAGCCAGTGTCTTGAGTGGTGAAGTCGTTTTAAATCGGGCAGACCCTCGACAGATGACGATTCGCGAACGGGGCGGCCTTCCACTTCGACAGACCCCAACCATGTCAAATTGGTGAACGATTTGTTACCAGAAAACCGCCGTTTAACTGTTAGGGAGATAGCCGAGGAAGTGAACATTAGTTTTGGACCCTGTCAGAAAATTTTGACAGACATTTTGGGCATGACGCGCGTCGAATCAAAATTCATCCCGCGGGTGCTGACTGATGAACAGAGACAAAAACTTGTGGAAATTTGTCTTTGGAACTCCTGGATAGAGCCAATGCCGACCCAGAGTTTCTTAAAACTATCATAACCAGTGACTAAACCTGGGTTTACGGTTATGATGTTAAGACAAAGGCCCAGTCTTCTCAGTGGCAAGGTCCTCATCCTCCGCGACCAAAGAAAGCTCTCATGTCCCGGTCCAATGTGAAGGTTATACTGGTGTTTCTTCGATTGGCAATGACTGATTCAATACGAATACGTCCCTCAAGGTAAAACCGTCAACAAAGATTTCTACTTAAAGGTTATGAAGAGGCTGAGGGTCGCAGTGAGCAGAAAGAGGCTGGACCTATGGAGAAACAATGCATGGCGTTTCCACCACGATAACGCGCCGGCTCACACGGCGCTGATCGTGACAGAGTTTTTCGCCAGAACCGGAACTTCCATGATCCCGCAGCCACCCTGCTCTCTAGACGTGGTTCCATCAGGCTTTTTTTGTTTCCAAAGTTAAAATCAACCTAGAAAGGGCGCCGATTCGACTCTATTGCGGACATTAAAACTAATTATATAGTATAGTACGTCGGACCTGAAGAGAATCCCTAAGGCGGCTTACCAGGTAGGGTTCGAGAGCTGGAAGAAACGTTGGCAAAGGTGTGTCGTCAGCCAAGGCATGCATTTTGAGGGCGGCAAGATCAATGAAGCTGTATCCGTCGAAATAAACAAGTTATAAAATCAGTCCTGTCTTTTTTTCATCACAACTTGTACACATACACCTACAAATATTCCTGATATCTTTGGATAGTTTAATTTTGTTCCGACTTGTACATTAAAGATTTTTAATATTTCTTAAGTGACTTCGGTTTCTGACTATTATGATTTCTGATTCGGGGAAATACTGAGTATTTGTATCTACATTTACTGGAACCTATCTCCCTTATTTTATCTTTGTGGTCTCATTAACCTAAGTAGTATGGGGCCTTTATAATTCCTTTAGTGTCATCGTGAGACTCGTTTCTTTATTAAAGTCTAAATCTTGCTTGAGCTCTTCGTATTTCCATTGGCTCCCAGCCTAAATTCCCTTAGTGAATCTGTAAAACTTGTGTTCTTACGATAACGATTTTTAACGAATCTGGCGGATTTTCTCTGGAATTATTTTAATTTTTTTGCCAAATTTTCTCCCAAGGATCACAAATACTTGCGGCAAATTCCAAATGAGGTCTAACTGGAGCAAAATAAAGCCTCTCTTTAACATTTTTCATCACATTTCCCCACCACCCGTTTAATGAAGCCGAGTTTCTTTAAGGCGGATCCGCATATTGTCCTGATATCTGCTCTCCATGAAAGGCGTAGTGTTAGAACTACCCCCAAATACTTAACTTGATTGGCCGTACTGAACCCTATATTTCATAGTTTATGTCCTGTACGGCACTTCCTCTGTTCCAAAATTTCACAACTGCGCATTTGTCTATATTAAGCATTAATCCCCATTCCTTGCACCAATTCGAGATTGTCTAGGTCTCGAGAGAGTAGCTCGCGATCTACTTGGCTGCTTATTTCCCTGTATACCACCGCGTAGTCAGCAAATAATCTGAGATTGCTACTAACGTGTGAGATTCAGTCAATAATGTTTATTAAGAACAGAAGAAGCCCTATCACACCTTCTTGTGGGCCGCCCGAAGTTATATCCCTATCCGTTGAGCACAACCCATCGATGATTGCTATTTGTTTGCGATTTGACAAGAAGTCTCTTATCCAATTAATGATTTTCTCGTTGATACCATAGCATTTACGTTTGTGTAAAAATGTATTGCGTGGGACTTTATCGAAGGCTTTTTTGAAATCTAGGAATACTGCATCGACTTGTGTGTTGTTTTCTCCCGATCTAAGTATATCGTGAATGAAAATACCTAGTTGTGTTTCGCAAGATCTGCTTTTCCTAAATTGGTGCTGGTTGTGGCTTAGTATTTTCCTACTATCAAGAAATCTCATAATGTTACTGACAATAATGTGTTCTAATATTTCACAAGAGATCGTTGTTAAAAAAATGGGCCGGTAATTGGTTGGTTTATCTCGATGGTCACCTTTACAGATGGGAGTTATATGGGCTAGCTTCCAGTCGTGAGGCACTGAGCCTTCTTGTATCGATTTGAGAAAAACTATTTCTAAAAACGGGGCAATCTCTTCAGCTAATTCCTTTAATATTCTTGCAGGTATTTCTTCCGGTCCTGGTGCTTTGTTTGCTTTGATGCTACGGAGCAGATGTTCCTTTGCTTTCTTGGTCAGTGTTATATTGCTCATGTGTTCCCCTGGGGGGTGTGGAGGATCGTTTGGTGCGTCTGTTTTTATTAGACCCTCTGGAAAAACTTGTTTAAAATATTAGCCTTTTTCACGCTGTCTGTAATAATTTCTCCATTTTCCGCCTTCAAAAACTGTACAGTTGGACGTTTACCCTGTTTCCCTGACGTAACTGTATTTACCTAACAAAAGACAAGAGTGACTTTGGATTTTCCTCAAGATATTCGCTTAGCATTTTTGATTTGAAAGAGTAGGACGGTGTTAACCAACAAAATAAGGTAAAACATAAATAAGGACACTCACATGTATTCCGAAATTTTCCGTGGCAACACCACCTTCCTCTGCTAAGATAAGTTCCTTATTTCCTCATAGAAATGTGGTCTTGCCGCCAAAAATCTCAGAGTACGTGTTAGTGTCCTTATTTTTGTTTTTCTATGATTTAGTTTTCTATCGTCATCTCGCTCATTTGCGTGAATTATATAGAAATTATATATATATATATATATATATATATATATATATATATATATATATATATATATATGTATATATATATAGTTACCGAAAGCCGCAAAAGACACTATTTGAACCATTAACGCGAATAGGACTAGGAAACCATGGATCACGGATGAGATGATTACAAAGATGCATGGGAGGAAAAAATGGAAGAATGTACATACGGAGTTAGGCAAAATTAAGTACAAAGAGTTGAACAATAAATGGAGGCGGGCAACAAATAAAGCAAAAGAAGCATTGTGGAAGATCCAGTGATAGGATATGGAAAGTTTGCAGAGGAAGGGTGAAATTGGTGTGATGTACAGCAAAGTTAAATCTTTATCGGGAAGTAAGAAAGGAAAATCTATGCTAACAGTTAGAGATAAGGCGGGTAAGATGATAGTTGACGCAGGAAAGATCCAAGAGAGATGGAAGGAATATATAGAAGAACTGTATAGTAAGGAACTTAGACCAACAAAGTTAGACATAGAAAAGGAACATGTCGTAGAGGAAGATAGCTTAGGTCTAGGCATACTCGACCATGAGATAGAAAAGGCATTAAGGGAGATAAACTAAATAAGGCCGTGGGGGTGGGTAACATTCCGGCGGAACTACTGAAATGTTTAGGAAAATGTGGGAGGAAAAGGCTACATGGACTGATTCGTAGTATCTATGAGGAAGGAATCTGGCCGGATGACTTTGTGATATCAATTTTAGCGATTTAATAGAAAGAGAAAGGCTAAGCTAAACGTTAAAATAGGAGGGCAAAAACTAGAGCAGGTAGGACAGTTCACGTATCTCGGAAGTGTTTTGGACCAACACGGTCAAAGTAGTAGAGACCTAAGGAGAAGAATTGCGTTAGGCAAACGGGCTTTCACAACGAGGAGGGAGTTGATGAGAGGGACGTTGGGTAAGGATGTTAAGAAAAGACTCGTAAAAACTTTGATATGAGCGTAGCTATGTACGGCGCGGAAACGTGGTCATTGAAGCAGGAGGATAGACGTAGACTGGAGGCTTTTGAAATGTGGGTGTGGAGAAGAATGGAGATGGTGAAATGGGCAGAGAAGAAAACAAATGAGGAAGTACTTGGTATGGTGGGCGAAGAGAGGGGTTGGGAGAAATCCTATGGAGGCAGGAAAAGTTGATGGCGGGAGTAGTGACCGGCAGTGGGATGTTGAAGACTGTGATGGAGGGGAGGATGTTAGGCAAACGAAGGAAGGGAAGGAACCGGATAGGGATGTTGGACGGGATGAAGGGAGGAATAAATTACTCAGACATGAAGAGGGACCTGATGTAGAGTAGGATACTGGATTTTGTGTTTTGTTAGGAGTCACAAAATATTTATTTAGTAGTTGTGTCCATCTAAAAACCTACCTTAACCGGTAGATTACCTAATAGTAATGTATTTGTGTGTCTGTGTGTATATATTATCATCAGTTTTCAATCCTAAGATTGGTTTACTGCAGCCCTCCATTCTTTCCTATTTAGTGTTAATTCCCTTGCCCTCTGATAGGTTCCCTGTTTAACGTCCTTCTTTATTTGCTCTATGTACTTGTCTCTTGGGCTTCCTCACGGTATCTTCCCTTCAATTTTTCCTCATTTTATGTTTTAACTAATCCATTGTACGAGGGCGGTTCAATAAGTACCCGTGTTAGAAATGAAGAAACCATTTTTTCAAAAACATTTTTTTTTATTTTTCAACATAGTCCCGTTTTAGATAGATAAATTTCTCCCAACGTTCTGGCCATTTTTTAACCCCTCCAAAAAATAGGATTTATCACTCTCCAAAATACGCCTCTGTCTCGGCGATAACTTCCTCGTTTGAGCTAAATATTTTCCCGCGAGCCATTTCTTCACGTTAGGGAATAAGAAAAAGTCGCAGGGAGCTAGATCGGGTGAATACGGGGGGTGCGGCATCAATTCATAACGTAGTTCATGCAGTTTGGCGGCGACAACTCCGGATGAATGTGCTGGTGCGTTATCGTCCGCCGTGAGCAATCGCGGCACCCATCGGGCCGACAATTTTTTCATCGCCAACTTATCATGTAAAATATTAATTGCCGTTCTGGTCGACACACCCACGGCATCTGCTACTTCGCGCACTTTCGTTCGTCGATCAGCGAGAATCATGGCGTGGACTTTTTGAATGATTTCCCCGGTAACCACGTCTGCCTGAGTCATCAGAATCAGTGATGAATCACTGTACGCCATACAACAATGATACAACGTAAGTATGACGTACATAAGGCAACGTTATAATGTCGTCCATTTCTCCTTTGGTGGGTAAAACAGCTCCCAAACGCCATCTCCTGGCTTAAGCCTCAGGGCACTAAACTGCATAAACTCCCCGCAGATTTCAGTGTAAATTACGTTTCCGCGATAGCTAGGACGTGTCTTTTTCTACCAATTGTCTGTTTTCGCCACCGACCGAGATATCGGCCGCCGGGATTTGAAGAGTGGCACTGCCGACTCTCGGAAATCGAGGTTCCGATCGTGTTTTTTTTCGAGTTGCGGTCGACCGCCTAGTTCTTCTAGAAGCGTGAGGTTTGAATTTCGACCCTCTTCCACCGGGAGGGCCTTGCTCTGGTTTTGTTTACTGGTTCAAGACTGATTGACTCCTTGTATAGATATTAGAATCCTTCTTTTTGACCCCGCCGGGTGTGTGGAGCGGGAAGGGAGCGTACATGACTGTTTTTTCCCTTTGGAGTGCTCGTTCTTTTGGTGCGCTTTCCTTTTTCATGCAAGTGTGCTTAATTTGATTTTTTTAGTGGCTGTACGCCGCCTAAACACGCTCGCCTTGCAAGTTGACGAAAGGCTAAGCCCCCTACCCCGTTGGAGGTCCACCGCTTCTCATTGGAGTCGCTGGGCCTCACACCCGAAGAGATGGTGGCGATACAATTTGGATACAATCGCCATTTGATATTCCTGAAGTTGGTAACCGAAGCTACAATGACTAGAATTTTAGACAATACTCCACGGAAACTACCGTTTCCTACTTTAAGTGACCAGAGGTCGACAACAACCATTGACGAGACTTCTGGCAGCCCGTGTAATGTCAGGGTTCTTTGTCTCTCCGTGGAGACCCCGTTGGAAGACACAGCAAGCGAGCTCCAATGTTTTGGTATTTTGGTATTCCGTTTGGTAATCCATCGCGCGTGGTAGAACAGGTGGGAAAGAGAAAAGATGATGCATGTGCTTATGGGCACCAGGGTGGTGCGGATGACGGTCGAGATAAATATCCCCTCGTACCTCCACATCCGCGGCTACCGGGCGATCATCATCTATGAGGTTTAGCGCCGCACTTGCGCCCGCTTCAACCAAGAAGGCAACGAGCGCAGGACCTACCCTTGGAACCAGGGAGGGAAGACCTATGTGGAGGCAATGACGATGGCCGCCGTGGAGATGCCGTGGAGATGGACGAGCCCGAGGTGGCTGTGAAGGAAAGAGCGCGGTCGCTGCTATTCATCGAGGGTGCTGCCCTGACAGCTTCCGTCGGTCCCCCGCATCCACATCCACTTGAAGGGATATGTCAGCGGGAGCGAAAATCGTCAACGGAAGGAAGGGATCCGAAAAAGAGGACAGATGACCCCAAGCTCCTGGTCTCGAATACTGATCCACAAGTAGCTCACGTACCTACCACCTCGCCTAGTCTCACACGACCTCCTGCCCCCGTCTCCGTTACCTTGTCAAATGAGGATGGATCATCATTCGCCCCCCCCCTTCCCCCGCACACGTCATCGGTGCCCTTTCCTCGCAATCCTTGCATCTGGTGACAGGTGAAGAGGATGCATCTGATTGCGATTGTTTCCCGTCCCCAACAGCTCGCCCCTCGACCCATTTATCATTGATAATAACTTTTGTATCGTACCATACCGAGTCGCCTCAATAAGGTGGTGACAATGCGCGCCATAACTTCATTTAACTGTCATTCTGAGCCGAAATTTTGCCAAATTATGAAGCATCGGCGAAAACAATGTCTCTAGACAGCTATATAGGAAAAAAATATTAGGTACGTATCATAAATAATTAGCAATTTATTTCGATTCATTTTTGCTTTTACCAATCGAGTTCGCATTCCTTCATTCCGCGATGGAAGAAAGGGTCACCATGACCCAAGATACTAAACAATTAATGCAAAATTTCCTTTGGAGAAATCTTGTATATAATTTATTTTGCAAATAATGCATTATCGTATTTTACATCAATTTATATAAAAAAATTTGGTTCAATAAATAAGTCTTTCGCTTTGCGAGAAAAATTGCGGGACGGATTATGCTCGTATTATGAGGGGTTCCGAGCATACACCTCCAATTTGCTATAAATCAACATAAGGTTGTCAGCGGGTGCAAAAAGGATCCCGAACTGGGGGATCGAGATGGTGCGGGGGCTAACGTACTGGCTTCCCACCCTGAGGGCGCGGGTTCAAATCCCGGCGGTGTTGAATATTTTTCAGAGGTATCTCGATCCCTACTAGAGGTGCTTTGTGGAGGGCACTTTGAGTGAGTACGCCGTCCGTCGGATGGGACGTTAAACTGCGGACCCCTTGGCGCCTTTCGTAAAGAGTAGGCTAATGCCGACGCCGGGTTTCTCTCCACCCTTCATCCTTTCCTGTCCATCCCCTATGGCGCAAATGACCTTAGCTGTCGGTCGCCTCCCCTCAAAACTACTACTACTACGGGTTTACTGTCGTCTCGAAGCGGAAGAAGAAGAAGACAGCTCCTACTTCGCCGATCACTGCCACCCTCGGAGCCACTACAGCCACACCGGCCAATATAGAAGATCGCCCGAAGAAACCTCGCGTCCCTTCTATTGTCATGTACGGTGTAACGGGGATGAGCGAGGTAATTACCGCTCTTGAGGAGAAGATCGGGAAAGCATTCGAGTTGGAGGCCAGGCGTGCCTCTACTCGCCCTCTGGTCGTATCCATAGCGGATCATAAAGCAGCGCTGGATCTCCTGGGTGAATTGAAAATTCAATTTCACACGCACCCGACCGACAGAATACCGGGGGTGAGGTACCTGATTACAGGTATCTCCCGGTGGATCCCCACGAGCGAGGTCATAAAGGCCCTCTTGGAACTGGGCTACGAAGTACGGAGCGTCAGGCAGATGACTGTCATGGAGGCTGGGAAACTAGTTCCCATCAACCGACACATCTGCAATCTGATAAAGACTCCAAGGGCGGTGAATGCATTCGACATTAAGAAGATACTTCACTGTTGGGTGCAGGTGGAAACATTTCAAGGAGAGAGCGGCCCGACGCAGTGCCTAAATTGTCTCCGATTTGGGCATATCGCAGTCGCTTGCAGGTGCGCACCACGATGCCTTCGTTGTGCCGGCCTGCATCCCATTGATGACTGCAAGAGGACGCGGTCTGACACTGCAACCTGCGTCAACTGTGGGGGAGAACATGCAGCAGTGTCGAAGAAATGCCCCGCATTTCTGGAGGTCCAGCAACGCCACCGACACGCTGGAAAAACGCCGGCGCAAATCCGAACCACCACCTGGAAGCCGAAGCTGGTGGTTCCTCCCAAAGTCACAGCACCCGGGAGGCCGTCGACTGAAACACTCACCTTTTCCTCGATGCTGAGAAGGGAAGAAGTAGCCATCGACGCCGCAGAAACCAGGGGAATAGACGATGCCACATCCCAACTCCCTGGAGAAAAAGAAAACCAGGACAAAGAGGAGGAACCTCCTACCCGAGCGGTCGCAGCGAAAGATGAAGACCAGGAGAAGAAAGGGGAAGAAGAAGAAGAAGAAAGAGAAGGGCAATCCTAAACCCCTTCCCTCAAATCTACCCCAACAGGAGGAAATCGCCACGCCTCCACCTCTTGCAGTGGAAAAGGAAGACAAGGGAGCGAAAGAACCTAAAACTACTGCACCTGCTAAGGACGTGGTTGCCGCGAAGGATGGAGAGGACAGGGAGCTATGGGAAACCATAGCTACCATCTGTAAAGCTCTGCGGAGATACGTCACCTCAAGGGAGGGACATATTCTCCTAACCGTACTGGAAGGGCTAGCGAGAACGAGGTCAACCATGAACCATCATGGCTAACGGCCCACTGGTGCTCGCCCAGTGGAACGCCAACGGGATCCTCCGAAAGCGAGAGGAATTCCGAGTGTTCCTTCAGGACAGAAACGCCAAAATCGCTGCCGTCAATGAAACTCATCTCTGTCCTGCTGACAAATGGAAGATTCCGGGGTGGTCCATCTTTCGGGCTGACCGGGATGCCCAGCACCAGCGGACACCATCAGGAGGTGCGGCGATACTCGTTCACCAAAGTATTGAGCATCGGGCGTGCAGGACAATCTCTCACCCGCACGTTGAGGCCTGCTCGGTGGACATCAGAACGAGGGAAGGATGGATAAGAGTTTCGTCAGTATACTATCCTCCGGCAAAACCGTGGGACGAAGACCTAATCCTACAACTTATCAGAGACGGCAGCAGCGCAGCACTTATTTTGGGGGACCTGAATGCTCGACACCCAAGCTGGCACTCGAGAAACCACAACCCCAGAGGAAGAGCGCTGAGGGCACTAGCGGACGAGGAAAGACTAACGGTACTTGGCCCGACGGAGCCGACTCACGTGAGAGGCGGTGTCCTGGATATTGCGATTGCTCGTGGTATCAGGACGTCGTTCAGCATACATACGTGTGTCGAGCTCTCGTCGGATCACAATCCAACGATCCTCTTCATGGGTACCAAAGCTCCAGGTGTTCCTCCGGCGAGCAGGTGGGATTATAAAAGAGCAGATTGGGCTTCCTACAGGCGACACATCGCCTCGAAGCTACCGAAGGAAGCTGAGGAACCTACGACGGGCGAAGAAGCGGATGACATGGTACGTCATCTTGTGGAGACGGTTACCACTGCCATGGAGACTTCCATTCCAAGGAAGGCGGTGCACCCACACTTCCTCCGAATATCACTCCCAACCCCGGTGTGTGAACTCATCAGGCGCCGAAATAACACCCGTCGGCACTGGCAGCAGTACCGGACCACAGACCTGAAGAAACAGCTGAGAGCCCTGAATGTCGAAGTCCTGCTCTAACAGAAGTCCGGAAGGACCACCGGGAATCACACCTGGAGGAGGAACTCCTCAATGAAAACGGGGAAGAGAGGGTTGATGGCGTGTGGAAACTGTGCAGGAAACTGCGCGGCTCTCAGCACACCGACCCTCTCATCATAAGCGGAAATCAAGTAGCGGCCTCCCCGGCGGAGAAGGCAGAGATGCTAGCGAGGTAACTCGAAGGCGTCTTCACTCCGAACCCACGGAACAGTACTTCCGCGGTGATTGAGGCGGAAATCCACGAGACAGGGGAAGCCAATGATGTGATTCCTGGGCCTGTCATCGAGAAAGAAGACGTCACAGCGGTTATGCGTCACCTTCACCCAAGGAAAGCGACCGGCACTGACGGCATTTCTAATACCGTCATCCGGGAACTTCCGAAGGCGGCAGTGGCGTACTTGGCCACCATATTTAACGGCTGCATCATAATTTCCTTCTTCCCGTCCACCTGGAGGAGAGCAAAAGTCGTCTGTCTTCCAAAGTCGCAGAAGACTGAGTTGGGCCCCGGAGACTTCCGGCCCATCTCCCTTCTGGACGGCTTTGGAAAGATATTCGAAAGAATACTGCAGGGGCCGATCTGCGACTTCATAGGGGCAGAAGAAATTCTCCCGGAGGAACAGTTCGGCTTCCGCGAACGGCACTCAACAATCCATCAGCTAGCGAGGACTACAGACTTCATCACGGTCGCCTTCAATAGGAGAATGGCGGTAGCCGGTGCCTTCTTTGACATAAAGAAGGCATTCGACCGCGTCTGGCACCCAGCCCTCCTGTTGAAGATGCAGCGACTCCGCTTCCCGGCATGGATCTGGCGCCTAATCAGATCCTACCTGCAGGACAGGACATTCGTCACCAGCTGGCTCAGGACGGACTCTGGGGTTCGACGGATACACGCCGGCGTGCCTCAGGGCTCAGTTCTTGGGCCTATGCTGTTTAATATCTACACTCATGACATCCCTAGGGATCATGGGCGTCATGGAATCCTGTCACTATATGCAGACGACGCGGCGCTACTCTACCGCTCTTGGCAGAAGAACCTTGCTGCCGAGCGACTTCAGATGGCCATCGGTGATCTCATTAAATGGTATCGTCGATGGCGGATTGAAGTCAATGCCGGGAAGACGAAAGCCATCGTCTTCCAAACCGGCCGAGGAGCGCCACCAAACGAGCGAATATCGGTGGATGGAGTCGTCCTTCCGTGGGAGTCTGAAGTCCTTTATCTTGGTGTGCAGATGGATCGAAAGCTCACCTGGAAATCCCAGTGCGAGCGTGCCCGCGCCAAGGGCTTTGCGGCGTTGAGTCGACTTCGGCCGATTCTTCACCCGCGAGCCCTAAGCGCGGGCACTAAGAGAAGACTGTACCAAGCGTGCGTGCTCCCAGCAATTACGTACGCATCACCGGTATGGTCTGGAGTGCCAAAGACGAGTCTTGCTCGAGTCCAGGTAGTTCAGACTGCTGCACTTCGGTGCATATTGGGGCGGGGTCGCTACGAACCCGCCTCAAGCATGCACCGCGACGGGAATTTGGAACCGCTAGACGTTCTACTTCCGAATGCAGCGCAGGATTTCTTCAGAAAAGCAGCGGAGTCGGACTTTGCTGCTATCCGAAGAATCTCCGAGGTACAGGTCTGGCCGTGGGATCGTCAAAAACGACCCATCGCTTGCCTGGACACCCCTGCATCACTTCCGCCAGGGAAGAAGCCTAGGAAGTGCTAAGAAGACTTCCCTGAAGTAATAAAGCCGCCAAGAGACAACGCAGAAGAACACAAAACGTCTTCATAGTCCCAAGGACTGGTAAGACGAATGGGACGCCTCCACAAAGAGGTAGTCACATAGGGGCGAGCTAGAGGTCGGTGATGGAGTAACCGACGCGAGGAAGTAGATGTCATTCCAATCGTCTCACGTCTAAGGGTTGTGCGGAAGATTAACGTCTGCTGGGGCGGCAAGGGCTCTTAGTAACGGAAGATGCATCTCCAGTCCTCGACCCAGCGTTGGAGGGTAGTCCCAAGGAGTGGTATCAGTATTGCCCTGCTTTATTGCTACTTCTGTCATAAGGCGAGGACATGTGGACTGGGTTTTCAATCGCCCGAAGCTCATGCGATCACATTGGAAATGGGCATCAGGTGTGCTGAAAAAGGGATACTCCCTACTCTGCTCGTGCATTTCTACTTGCTGCTAACCGTTGCACACATACATCGTATAAAAATATCATGCGCCTCCTAAATGGTCAACATTTCCTCCAAGTTTGGCAACGGGAATACTTTTTTTTAGTTACACTATTTTTCGCGCGATAATCTACGTACGGACGATATGGGACGGGGTCCAGAGGGTGACTTCTTTTCCACTAAAATAATTTGCGAGGACCAAGTGGTCGTTCTGGTGATATTATGCCCTGTTCAAGAATTTCCAAAATGCAATTATATAGGGTAGTTCGTTAAGAATGCGAAACGCGATGAAATTATTTGTTAATAGTTTTGAATCTCCCACCTCGAACGTATGGTTTGCCAAATTTATACAGCTTAGAGGGTTTCTACTGTGATCAAAAGTATCATAACAATCCATAATAGTACTTTCAATTACTCAAAGACTTCCGGAGACACGTATCTTAAATCAAATCTTGACAAAATAGTTCCTCTGATTGACCCCTCTTCGGGCCAAAATTCGTTCCTCTTGCTGTGGAGCTTATTTATAGTCGGTTTTGTGCTTTCTTCATAAATGTTTTTTTAAATATTCTTCCCGCTTTGAAAAATCTCATTGCCCAACTCGAGATTTAAAAAAAATAGGCTCGAATCCTCTATTCGAGACATTAACATTCACCGATGGCACGCAATCATTTTCACTGTTCTCTTCATGAAGACCGTTTTCACCGACCAGCTTTTCATTTTTTGGCCAGCACAACACAACTGACGGTTTCCTCAATACAAAACATTTCAAAGCCACTTTCAGACACAGGAAAATCCTTCTCGATTAATGAGACTACGGTAAGACCACAAGCTGGATCCGAACCCAAACTAATAGACTTATAGGTCTCTAATGGACTAGCGTTATCATCGCCTGCTTCCTCACTCTCTATTTCCATTTTCATTGTAAATGTGGCTTTCTTTTCTGGATGCGTTTCATCTCCTTTCTCTCACTTGTCTTATCTTGAGTCATTATTTGCTAGTCTATTAATCCGATTTCCTCGAATCCCGCAATATTCCTTAATGTATCCGAATCTATGGAAGCGCTGCATCGAATTCGTACACCTTCTCTTTGACTTCCAGGGACGAATTGTCGAAGGACCATAACTGACGTTCTAAATTGTTCATTTTGATGGGCTCTGAGTCCTCATAGGAAACGATCTCGGGGTTACTACTGACATAATGCTCATTAAATAAAATTAAGTCAATTTCGACCGGCTTAGTGATGCTGGATTTCAACAGTATTTGGAGGGAACCATTAGCAATTAACGTTGAAAGTGCCGAATGTGTCGTGCAGCAATAAGTGATCATGAAATCTAATCCAAGTTCCATCATAGGACGCATTTCCTAAATATATTGCCAGCACGTCGTGAGGATATGCTTTACTGTCAATGATAAAAGGAATAAGGGATGGACCTTTCACCTCATGAATGTGAGTTTAACACAAGCACTTTTAATGGGAATATCATACGGAACAAGTTTTAAATTGGTTGATGCCAAATCCCGACTATGACCGGTGTTCACAATAAATTTACTCGTACGGCGAAATATCCTTATATAAACATATTATCATGCCAGTGCTATGGCCAGGAATAATGACTCCGCGACCTAGTGGTTGGGGTCAAGTTCCTCTGATTCCTTTTTTGGAAAGCAATTCGACGGGGTCCGGATTCCTGACACAACCCGCAAAGAAGCAGCGGGCATTCTCTTGAAGCACGACCGAGATCAAGGGAAGATTAGATGCTACAAAAGAAAAAATAGGTGTTGACATTTCAACATCTAGATAAACCAAGTGGCATTGCTAAGGGAAGCACTGATTTTATTCAAATTGGACAAAGGTATTCGTAAGCACACATTTATATAACTATATGAAAGACGATTTTTTTCTATTAAGATTTCCACCTTTCCTGTATCCTAAGGCCACCCTAAAAATTATAAACAGAAAAATACCAATGAAGTTCTTTTAGTCATTAACTTCTTTAACTTTTCGCTTCAATAACAGTGATTTCTTCTATACTTACCAAAGTCTTGCTTCTTCAATGTAACGCGGATTTCTGATAGGTATTGCTCGATAGTGGCATGGATTAATTATTTCAGGCAGCAATCAATTAAAGTAAAACTTCTCCAGCTTTGGAAGTAATAACTGCTCCCAAAAGATACCATCACTTTAAATTTTTTTGGAGTTTCATTCCCTTTGGGGTCCACACGACTAGGTGACAATTCCCCAGTTACATTACGTCAAGTTGGCCCTGGATTTGGAAATTATGTTGTGGCTCAATATTCAGAGGTCTGCCATTCTCATCTGTTTTCCAGATTGCAATTTCTTTGGGCAATTTCTTCGTCTAGACTCAGTTTTTTATCTGTTGAAGGGCACTTGAATTTTAGGAGGCTGTCGTCTCCAGATAACCCATCGGGAGTAGTGGCACATTGTGGTATCTCCTTATCACTAAATAGCCCACATGATTCCACTTTAAGGCAGGCGGCTGCCTCAAAATCTCATCGCGCATGCCCATTGGCTACCTACAGCACGCGACAAGGCATGAATGCCCGAGCAAATTGCAAACACTCTCCTTTCTTCCTCCTCCTCCTTACCTAAGGTCGTGAAATACAGTGGAATAATCTATAGAGATGCTGATTTCATGAAAGGAATCAGGGAGCTCCGCTGCCAGGCATCTAGCTTGACTCCTTCGGTAGATAACTGAGATAACTGTGGGATGAAAGGAGACCGGACAGCTAAGTGACCCCCGCGGCAAGGTAATAACGAGCGTGCCTTCGTGACGCGCATGCCGTCAACAGCAGGAGGGGTTCTATAAAATCCCCTTGCGTTCCGAGACATGCGAGCGTTTATCAGCTTCGAGTGAGAAGATTACACTTTTCTGTGTTCCCTTGGAGCAAAGTGAGCTCATTGAGTCAATGGGCAGTAGCTGAAATGATATCACCTAGATATAAAACCTTATTTCCCGTCCGTATAGTAAACTCTCGCTCCAATGCGTTCAATGTTTCAGTAACTTCCAAACGATCACAAGTGTTCTTCTCATCTATGTAGACTTGGATTTTTGGGACTTTTACTGCGATTGATATGAACCTTTTAGCCGTCTCTATTCCTTTATGGAAAATGGACACCGATTCTAAAATCGCAACTGATTGTTTGCATATAAATCGCTTGGATTAATCTAGGCATAATAGAATTTCTTAGCATATTTCACAAATCGATTCTCTTTGCCCAACTTCCTTTTTGCATCTAGCTTATTACCAGATGATTCGGGTAAAGGTACAATTAGTATTGAAAATATGCTAAATTGGAATGGAAATTCTTGACGCCGAATAAATCTAATCCTCTTGATTTCTTGGGAACTGGAAGTACGACATTCACGAGTGGTGTCTGTTAATATTTCTCTTTAATAAAATCCTCCATAAAAATGTATCCCTCCACTAAAGTAGCGCGGTTTTCGGGTAGGCAGCTTTACATGCTACAACTATGGTTTAATATACGTGCGTATAATATGGTTTTCCTATTTATATTTTTGCCTATTTCTTTTCGCTTTTGCCCTTTGTGTTTAGTTTAAAATTTAGTTTAACTGTAATCATTGTGGTTCATGAGTCTAATCGGTCTGAAAAGATAAACCTTACTATTGTTTTCTTCGCATGACTATATTGAATTTGTGCAGGACTTCCATATCAATAAGGCCTAATCCAAGTCCGCATTCTTAAATATAGAAAACTACTTTCACCGAATCAGCTTAAAATGAAACCGGATGCCAACTTGATAGTGCCTTAAGTGTCATACTTTCAACGTTTGCGCAATTGATGTTGTTTCCAGTGATTCTGGGAATTATTTCTTCAATTAGTTAGCACTGTTATTTTCCGCTACGAAGAACTGCGTATGTCAAAGGTGTCGGCACGTCGGGTTCCATGACTACTGACTCCTTTCCGGAAGCTAATACCGCACGATCCGACAATAAAAGCGATATGGATGGTGCCACATCCGCCCAATTCTCATCATGTCACCCTATACCTTATTCCCAGAGCTCGAAAAAAACCATTTGGGGTCGGAGATTTTACAACACAAATGACTTCATTCCGGAGGTTGAACAATAATTTTCGACACAGTCTGCCGAGTTCTAAAAATACGGTCTTCGAAAGTTCACGAAACACTGAGGGATATGTATAACTCTTGATGGTGACTATTTCGAGAGGTCTTAAGAAAAACATACAAAAATTAGTAATCTACCTTGATTATTTTTAGTAATAACTAAAAAAATACGATACACCCTAATATTTTCCTCGCGGTTTCACGTATCGTAATCACAAACTCGTGACGGCTGGGAAACCGGAACACCACTTTAATCTCCAGCGCGGCTTTTTACACCACATGTGTCCCATCGACCATATACAGTAGTACACCAATACAGCAGTACAATCCTATAGTACGGTTGGTTTGCTCAATCCAATCCAGGAAGTGTTTTCCATCGCCTTCATTTCACTGGAGTCTTCTGCGACCTTGAGAAGTCATGCGTTATAATAGTGAAATAATAAAGCGCTACATGTGGAGTGTAAACATGCATGGATATAAAACGCGGACCTTGGGTAAAAGATAGAAGGGCAGAATTGAGGTACTTGAGATTTGGACTTGGAGGAAGTTGGAAAGAATAAGATGGGTGGACAGGGTAAAGAATGAAGAAATGCTGAAATAGCTTGGATAAGAGAGAACTCTTCTCAAATCGATCCAGTGGAGAAAATAAAATTGGATAGGACATAAAATAAGAGGAGACGGAATATTAAAAAGACCAATGGAAGGAGCGGGGAATAGAAAAATAGAAGAGGAATTAGGAGATTGAAAATGTTGGGTGACTTAAAGTTTGGAAAAAGTTACAAAGAAGAAAAGGACCACGAAAAGGATATAAACAGATTTAGACAAACATGGGGTATGGCACCTCTCATGCCGCAGAAAACCGGATGATGATGTTATAATCTGTCGTTTAAGTCTTATCGAGGCAATATATATTCCCGTATTGGCAATTACTGAACATAAGACTTTTTAAATTTCCTATTGAAAATAAATATCTCTCTCCAATGAAAATGGAGTATCTGTTGTGGATGTTACTCTTGCAATTCCGATTAATTTTTTAGTCAACTCCACTCTACCACAGGTTTAAGCCTGCTACAACACATTAACGGCCTGGCAGTATATTTCCGATCGTCAAACGTGTCGTTCGCCGAAGGCTAGGTGCAACTATTGAAACTATTCAGTTGATTTCTAGATTGATCACTCATCATTGGCCTCTGTTTTTCAATTGAAAAATACGGTGTCCTTTTTAATAGCTTCAGGAGCACGTTATCCCAAAAATTATTGATGATGAAAGGCCAAGATTTAAATTTTCTTACGTTTCTGAGTTTGAACTTCGACCAGTGTTTAACCTGGCTTTCTCACATAAAAGTTTTGAAATGATGGTAATCACAATCGCAGAATAGGCATGAACCTTTGACTGTTTCAGAAGTTACGTGTACATTTAGTCACTCTTCGGTAGAGGACCGAACCTCACTTCTCATTTACATCTTAGTTTTAGGAGAGGCGACCGACAGCTAAGATCATTTGCGCCATCAGAGATGGATAAGAAATGAGGAAGGGAGGAGTGAAATACGAAAGGAAAAACTGAAGGAGGAAGATACAAGGAAGTTTGAGAAGTCAATTGAAATTGCTGAGAAATGGGAAGAAAGAGTAAAGTGAATTGAAATGGAACATGGAATAGTAGAAGTGGCAGATGAATTCCAGGGCAGGAAGAAACTTGAAGCGCAGAAACCTTGGATGACAAAGGAAATTTAAACCTAATAGAGAAGAGAAATAAGCTAAGAGCAAAGAAGGATATCAACGAATACAGGACAGTAAAGAATAAGATAACAGACAAATGTAGAGTAGAAAAGGAGAGGTAGACAAAACTATGGGTGAAGAAAATAGAAGAGCATATCCATGCCGGAAAATAAGATTTAGCCTATCAGAAAATTCAAGCTCCACATTATCAACCAAGAATAAAGTCAACAGTGATTAATAACATAGAGGGAAGGTTGTTAGTAGATAATGAAAAAGTGTGTGAATGATGGAAAAAATACATGGAGGAGCTACACCATGGCGAAAATGTAGCAATAGGAGAAAATAGTATTGAAATTAGAGAAAAAGTAGGAACAGAAAATGGGCCCCCAATCACGAAGAGGGAATTTGAGCATGCCCTTCAAAAGCTAAATGCTGGAAAAACTAAGGGTGTGGATAATGTACCGGTTGAAATATTAAAAGACCTTTGAAATAAAATGAAAGAAAGACTTTAAAATAGTGAATTAATGTTATGAGAATGGGGAGATACCTGAAGACTTTGTTACAAGCAAAACTGTTGTGATACCAAAAGCAGGGAAAGTAATTGAATGCATGAACTACTGAACAATTGCTATTCTGTCACATGCTTCCAAGGTTCTTTTACATTCAATAGGGAACAGAATCAAAAAAGTGCAGGAAATTGTAGAAGAAGATCAATTTGGCTTATGGGGAGTTAAAGGAATGGGAGACACTATACTGGCACTGTGCTTGATCCTAGAGAGAAGGCAAGAAATGAACAGGAATACAGGAACAAGTTTTCCTTGCCTTTGCTGATATGGAAAAAATCTTCAATACTACAGATTTGAAACAATGAGGAGAAAAAGAATATACTACAAAGACAGGAAGCTCATATTTCAGCTCTACCAGAACCAAAGTACTTAAATAGAGGTAAAGGGATGCAAGAAAGAGGCAAATATTAGAAAAGGGGCAAGACAAGGATTTTCACTTTCCCTATATCTATTTAACTTGTATATTAAAGAAGCTATAGATACAATGAAGAATAAAAGAAATGGAACAAAGATAAATGGTAGAAAGATACTTCATTAAGACTTGCAGATGATATTGTGACCCAGGCAGAATCAGCCAAAGATACAGGGTAGCACCCAATAGTGGTAGGACTGATTTTCTCTGGTGCGAACGGAGCGGTGGAGGGGGGTCTGCCTGGCAGGGTAAGGTGGAGGGGGCTCTTAGCAACAGACCGACACCAACCTTAGTCACCTGCGGGCTGTCGTTGAGTGAGGACACCGTTTTTAGTGAAGCAAGTTTTTTGTCCGCGTCGAAAAACAAAATGAATCTGAATTTAGAGCAAAGTTATTCCGTGAAGTTTTGTGCGAAACTCGGGAAGACGGCAACTGAGACCCTCGATATGATCAAGCAGGCTTATGGGGACACTGCCTTAAGCCGTTCCACAGTATTTGAGTGGCACAAGTTGTTTAAAGAGGGTAGGGAACTCGTTGAAGACGACCATCGCTCCGGACGGCCGTCTACGGCAAGAACCGACACGAATGTGGACAGAGTCAGGACACTGCTGAACACAGACCGACGCTTAACCAGTGAAGAAATTGCAGACCAGTTGGGTCTGTCTGCATCCAACGTCCAACGCATTATTTCACAGGATTTGGCCATGCGCAAGGTGTGCGCCAAGATGGTGCCGAAAATTCTGAGTCTCCTGGCCAAATACGGTGTTGCCACGTTGCCGCACCCGCTCTATTCTCCCGATCTGGCACCACCGGACTTCTTCTTCTTCCCCCTGATGAAAAGACAGCTCAAGAGACGACGTTTTGACTCGATAAAGGCCGTTCAAGAGGCTTCGACGAGGGTCATCAACTGCATCCCCAAAGAAAATTTCCAGCGCGCGTACGGGGAATGGGAGCAACGTGATACTAAGTGCATATCAGCTCAAGGAGCATACTTTGAAGATTATTAAGTCGATGTAAGTATATCGTCAATAAAATTCTTGTAAAAAAATCAATCCTACCACTTTTGAGTGCGACCCTGTATTAATAGAATGCTCGAAACCCTGTCCACAGCTTTGAATAAATGGAAACTGAAAGTTAATGTGAAGAAAACCAAAATTATAATGCAGGGTGCATTCCAAAAGTAATGCAATTATTTTTTTTCAAAGTAATTTATTGAAAAGATTTGCACAAACACTTTAAGTACTTCAAAGTACCCTCCTTGGGCCTCTACACATTTTTTTCCAACGACTCTGCTATGACCGGTGTGCCCTGGAAGGCAACTTCGGGGACCTCTCGCAAGGTCTTCATCATGGCTGATTGGTCAATGGATGAAAAATGGGTTCCTTTCAGAGCTGCCTTAATCGGAGGGAATAAAAAGAAGTCTGCTGGGGCAACGTCGGGAATATAGGGGGAGTGGGGCAGCATTGGCACCTGGTGTTTGGCCAGGAACTCGGTGAATAGTTATCAGACTCAGATGAAACTGTGAAAATCCTTCCTAAGAAGAGACCGGCAATTATCGAATATAATGATGATAGCAATATTTTCACATGAATTTTTCTCTAGTTTAGAAGAAGTTTTACCTCTTATCGTTTTGATAATCTCCCCTGATTTGTATGCAATTAGGATTGTAAAAATTATTTGAATACATACTGAAAATTTGTGCTATTTCCTTGGATATTATATCATTATTTAATAAAAAAATAATGACATTTTATATTTATCAATCTTTTATTTTTCAAATGTTGACTTTACAGTTATTTCTCAATTTCTTGGTCTAAAGCGAAAAATAAAATGATTCAAACTTGTAATTTGAAAATTAAACCATAACAATAGCAATTCATTGAAAATAAATGGTGCATCTATTTAGAATTCATTAGGAAGAAGACATTTACTTTCAAATGCAGAAGAAATCATGTAAATATAGCAATATTTAAACGAAATATGATTTTTGAAATAAAGACCAATAAAATTAGCAAAATAGTTTTGACAATTCTGGGAGTACCCACCAAAAAATCAGAGGCACTCAAAGGGCTAGCAAAGAATTGTCACAAGTGGCCATCAACTCCTCATTAGTCTCCTGTGACACTGATAATGCAGAGAAACTTAAAGTGGAGGAAATTCCCTAAATGCTGGATATATCTGCAACATGTTGTCCATGCAAGTGATATATTGGATACCTGTGGTGGATTGGCTCATCAGGTCCAATTGTCAAAATTGCTGAGGAGAGCATGTTGGGACTGGGGAACTACTTTGTAAGCTGCCAAATGCTACCTGTCATAAGTGCTGTACCGTTTTTGGGCCTCATTCAACTTCCTGGCCCAGAAGCTGAGAGGCTGCCAAACATCTGGGGTAAGTTGTTTAAGGGTTCCACAAATGAATTCATTTGCGAATAGACCAAGAGGAAGGTAGCTGCAAATCTGATATAGTTTGCCACTCCTGAAGACATGCTATGGTGAAAACACACATGTCTGCCCCAGTGTCCACTAGCAACTTCATGCTGGATGTGGCATTGACCATAAAAAGGCAGTCAGAGTTGTGTCTTATTGCCTGCTGCCATTACTATTAATGCTATTACTATCTTCCTATTAATGCAAATGTCTTGGCAGATTGCTGCAGTAGCATCCTCAGCCAATTAATTTATCATAATATTTACCAAATATGAACCATATGAAATTTTCATACTCAGCATAATCATCTCCATGATCTGCACAATAAGCGATCAGGTAACATAAAAAGTAAAAAGATAGTACGGAATTATTTCATTGACGGGCAAAACACTTCTCACAGGAACTTCTCTTCCATAAACATCACTGAGTCCAGACTTTTCTATCCTCTGGTCAGCAGAAAGAGTTTTCTCTGTCAGTTACACATTTGTGCTGGGAAAATTCTAAAGAAGAAATTATTTTCTCTTTTTTTCCCAGAGAGAAAAGTAACAGACTTAGTCCCCGGGTCATCTGATTTCCAGATTTGGAGGCATTACTTGACCAGCTGCCCGATATATCCACCTCAGACTTCTTAGGGTCGTACCTCAAGAGAATTGTTTTTGCTTCACAACCTCAATCACTGGCTGGCATTAAGAATCAGATGCAAGACACTATGTGGAGTGTTCCCTAAGAAATGCTGGATCATGTCATGCAGGATTCCTTGTGGAACTTGGAGGATGGTGTTGCCTATGATGGTGGACAATTATGTGTCATTATAATCAAGAAGTGAAATTTTATTTATATGCTAATATTAATGGCATATCTTTCTTTTAAGTCATGTAGTTATTTTTCAATCAACTGTTCCATTACATATATCATACTGACCTGTTCATATCCTACTACGCATTCTGCTAAAACCCTGTATAACTGGGATAGAGGTCGATTATTTTACTTTCTCCTGTACACGTTAATGAAACAGAATCCTGTGGGTTATGCAATATTGAGTGTATATGTTGCTGCACAAATCCTCAGCCATTTAGTTGTAGCTCCAATCAGTACATACACTTGTAGCCAGTGGTTAGTTGCCTTTTTCACTCATTTTAATGCTAGTTAATCATTATTAAGTGCTATTAGTAAAGTCCTCTTTATGGTGTTACACATGTTGACCAGAAGTTCACCTTTCATCTTATTCCCCAAAGCATTTTGAACAGGCATAGAGGGAAGAACCAATAAAAGCATCAGTCTTAGATGTACTCAGAGAGTGTTTCTTTATGTGCAAGGATAAAGTCTCTTGAATAATTGAGGAATATGACGCCATAATTTTGATGCTTCTGACCATATGATTAATCATATGCTGCCCAGCCCAGCCCTGGTACCCTGCCTGGCTGTATTTTCAATATGGTAGCAGTTTGTTTACATCGGTAGTCCCCACCTAGCATATTAAAATCATTAAATTTAGGGTAGAAGTGTGTTAAATGCTACTGTTTTGCATAAACTTTACCCAGAATATATGTACAAAAACAGGTGAAGTGATATAAGCAATAATGGCTCTTCAAAAATATCTCAAAAGAACTACAGTGAACTTCTCTATTTTATCAAAACAAATTAATTATTAATTTTGTAAAAAATACCTATTATTTCATGCCGCTTACATTTAGTTGATTTTAAAACTGAGATCTTTAATTTTTTATTGTAATTACTACACTTTCATATACATTCGTCCTTAGAGCAAAATTGGAGAAGTAATTCATGAAACAAATTGTTAATGCTTCGAATAAATCTACACTAGGACAAAAAAATTTTGCGGAATGCTAGTTATCACTTTAAAATAAGTAATGAAGAACTTGTGTAATATTGTGTTCCCTTACATGATTTGTCAGGTATTCATTCATGTGGGTGCCATTGTGAGGTTCCAAATCTATTTATCTCTTCTTTTGACATTCTTTGTTAAATACCATTGATTATCCAGAGCTACTCCAATTATTACTCTTTCATGTTCGTGTCATTATAGCTAGATATAATGCATTTTGCCATATTAAGTAAGGAAATGAAGAATTAGTGAACTACTTATGGTTCTGAGGGTTCCTACATGATTGGATCACCGGCTAAAGGTTGACGAAGGAGACCCCAATATACCTACAGAAATGACACAACCTTTGATTAATGTCTTCCACTTGGCTCAGGATACAAGAAGTTCATTGTCAATACCCCATATTTTAACCCTATAATTCCAAGAACTGGAAGTGTGGCAACCAGGAAATTAAACAAGTATAAAACATTGAAAGTGGTTCAAGTAACATGTAATGAAGAGAGGTGTAACTGCAATATTCTATCATAGTATTTCAGCAAATTTGGTGGTGATGGAATTACTGCAGTGATACCCAATTACTGTTAACGCAATGCTCAATCATCTGCATAATAAAAGACCTATGGTGAGCTTTTTAAAAATATAAAGAAGTATCTGCTCCTAAGGTGAGGCTCAATGGCAACAAAATGTTTATGTATTTAGCCTAAATGTTCATTGCACACATGCACAATTGACTATAACATTGCCCAGACAACAGAAACATTGCCCAAGTCAAGATTCTGACTTTAAAATACATCAATCATTGTGAACAAGACAGAAATAAGTACTACATTAAAAGCCACTATCTGGCTCAGAAGGACTTCTAACTAGACCAGTAGATTATGTGGGTGGATTGCATGATCTCTTTATAAGGACTCCTCTGTTTAATAACAGTTCTTTCACATTCAATGACCAATATATTTCTTTTTACCATCCATAAATTTCATTCTAGTTTTCCTCTTCTCTTTATTGCATCTAATCTTCCCCGATGAGGTTTAAATGCAATCTCAATGTCTCATCAGGTGCCCTACTAGCCTGTTGCCTCTACTCCTTTCAACTTGAACTTCTCCCTCACCCCGTCAAGATATTCTTCCTAGCTTGTTCATCAAGAGTATTGTAAAAAAAGGCACCGGAACATTCAAATTACCTCTCTTTTTCCAAGATGCCCCAGCATTTTACCCTGTACAATACTTCAATTAGCATATAGTTTTAAATGAAAATGTTCAAATTTAGACATTTAGTCTTACCAGGTGCCACACTAGCCGGTTCATTCCGTTGCTTCTGTCAACTGGCATTCTTCCCTCATTCTTTCCAGAATTTCATTGGTTATTTTTCTTGAGTATCTACAACATAGGCACCAGCATATTAAAAAATTCGAATTATCTCTTCGTATTTTCCTCGGATGTCACAGCTTTCTACCCAGTACAATGCCACAATCTATGAATAGGTTTACAGAAACTGTTTTATGTCTACCTTGATTTCTTTGCATGTTGACAGTCTGCTTTTGATATGAAGTGCTTCCTTGGCCAAATCTGTCACCTGTTTTAGATCTGGCCCTGGTGCTTTAATCTACTTTTACCCCCAGGGCTTGGTCAAATTTTGTTATAGTTATGCTTCGTGTAATTTCTTCATCAGAAAATGTTTGACCTTCTTCCAGGATATCATTTCCTAAATGTCCTGTTTACAAATTCTGAGTACAATTGTTCTGAATATTATTCTTCATTGTACAATTCATCCATTCTCAATACAAATTCCTTTCCACCAATAATTATTTTTACAATTTTCTTTCTAAAAGTTTTTTCTCGCAATAAATAAATATCCTTCAGGTTTAGGAGTAAGCGTTCTGTGTTTCTCTTAGACATAATTTCCTCAATATCTCTACATTTGTCCCCAGACCATTTTTCTCTTCATTTATAATTTTCTGTTGACTGTTGTATTATATTATCATTGCGTTCTCTTATATTTTGCTATTTACTGCATTATTCCAAGAGATGTACCTCGAGTCATTTATGATATCTTTGTGAGGCCGCTGGGTACCTGTCGTGTCTTTATTCTGTCTTCTGCCTTATACTGTATTTCTGAATGTTTCTGGGTCCCTATCCATGTTCATTTTACTCTCCAATGTTTTATTTCTTTAACACCTTTTGATATATCTTTTGTAAAATGTTTGCAAAGAAAATAAACTTTGAAAAATTAATGAACTAGGGTAATGACCAATGCATAACACCATTCTTTAAGACAACATCTATTCCTCAAAGTGGAAGCTGCAGAGTACATTTTCCTTCTTATGCCCACCAGCCAGTCTAATCAACATGTATCGAAAGAATACATTCCCACAAAATATATTCTCTGCCTTTGATAAAACATTAAATCCGTGGTGTAAGCTTCACCGATAAAAAATTTACCATTATTTTTTCCATCATTATCTCATATTGGCACTAAGTTTTCCGATGGATATATAAACGAATCATAAGTGAACAACGGGTTTAGTAATCTTTCCTGAACCATATTTCCGTCGTTTTCTTCATTGCTCTACCGAATTTAGAGGATCGCGTCAGGAGAGAAGCTGCGATAGCACGGCCTATTTTCCCCAGAGAATTTCCTTCCGTTGAAACTCATATGATCAACCACATTAGCGACAATTAATGCCACCAGATTACAGCTTACTTTACCTAACTAGTTTCAGGTTCCCTTCAGTTAAACCAACGAAAATTAAGAACTGCCAACAAAAACTATTTGCATGATAAAAGGTTAATTGATGGTGATTCAAACTTTATTAAACTATTTAACCTTAAGCCACAAAATAACGCCGTTGTACATAAATGAACTAAACAATACACAAAGCACATTTAAAATAATTACTGGCATGGACTAATTGCCGAAAAACTACCCCTAAATAAAATACGGTATAATATGACAAAAAGTCTAATATTACTGATATGAAATAACATCTGAACTGAATCAAAATGAAAAACCAGATAGCCGATAGAAAATATAAGTGGTACGATAAGAGATAAATAAATATAGAAACACAAACACACGAATTTAGTCTTAAAACTAGCCTAATTTACTAAATTAAATCATAATTTTACCGATCATTGAGTAGTCATAGACTCGTCAAACAAAACACGATGGACAGGTAACACATATCATCACATGCGGCATAACACAAGGTAGCACATCTGGCATACAACAATTTAAAAAATCATACGCATTTTTCCATGACATGAAATTAAATTAAAACCAAGCCAGCAATACTAGGTTTATCTGAATTTGTCATAGCCAGTGTTTCTAGAAGTGAAATGTAAAATTCAACTAAAAAACAACCGAGAGAATTGAAAAATGAACTCGAAATTTCGGAAAAAAACATAACGTGCTTTTGCAAGTACACAATATTTATCCGCAAGCTTTCTCAATTACCGTAATATTTACATTCGCACATCATCTGTTATCACCTTTTTGTTATTTACATAGGTGGCACCACAGATGACACCAGGGGGTCTAGACAATTAGGCGCCTTATATTTAGGCATCTGAAAGCGTGCAAACCGATGCCTAACTAGTTTGGATGTAGTTAGTGTTCTCTTTATATTCATATATTTATTTTTTTATTCGTGTACCTCCAATTTGCCTTGTATTTTATTATGAACATTTTTATACCTGGCAAAGCTTCTAGCAGCTTATACATTCAGATACGGAATTATGAAACAAGAAGACGTCAGTACTATTTCGTTAAGTATATATTATTATCTTCCGTTAATGTCCCATTACCTCTGCTAACGTCACCCATGTCAAAAGGTAATAAAAAAGTTAGACACTAGTATGCAATTGTATCAAAAAGTAGAGGTAGTAGTTTAAATTTACGGTTTGAAAAGTTGACGTTTCCTGGCACGGAATCGTGTCCAGCACCTTGCTGGTAGCTACCTTCAGCCATAAATTTTAGGGTAATCATTAGTAACTTTTGTGCAAAATGCTATTTTGTTGAGTTTCATCGAGTAATAATTGAATTAAAAATTAATGCCGCAAAAATATGAAATAGTTAACCTATAGAACTATATTTCGTTGAGTATTACAAACTACATTCCCTATTTCTTTAAACTAATACCTAATGTAATAATTATGTTGCAGATTGGCATGTGGTATGGGATTTCTTCATCAACTCGGTGCATTTACAGGTATGAGTTAAAAGTTGTGGAGTGGAGAAATCTAAGATATACTTCAACGTGCCTGTCAAAGGTATGGTTATACAATATTTATTTTATTTATTCATGTACCCTGCAAGCCACCACTAGGGTGTGTGCGAGTGGCTGAGCACACACCAACATAATTTTACTCGAACATGACCCTCCCGCGGTCGAACAATGTTATTATGGTCGCCTATCGTTCGTGGAAAAAATGATATCTTAAATCTATCTGTTCTACACTTAATCTCTATAATTTTACTGACATGACCTCTCCTACTGTCGTACGATGGCGGTAATACTAGATTTTCAACATCACTGCTTAGGAGACCTCCTACCAATTTATGCAAGAACTTCAATCTATAATTTAACCTTCGCCTCGTGAGTGATTCCCAGCTTAGCTGCTCTAATATTTTGGATACGCTACTTAGTTTATCATAACAACGTTTTACAAATCTAGCTCCTCTACACTTCTCGCGATCCAATACTGCAATTAATCCAACTTTGTGAGAATCCCATATGCTTACAGCATATTCTAAATGAGGCCGAACCAAAGTCAGAGAACATTTCCCTTTGGCGTTTTCATCACATTTACCTAGTACTCTTCTGATGAATCTTAATTTGTTGTTAGCTTGTCCACTCATTCCCCGCATGTGTTTCACCCAGCAGAGATCGTGAGTGCGGGGAACGCCTGGGTATTTAATTGAGTCTACAAATTCCATTTCGGTGTTCCCAATGCAATAGGCGTTCTGGTGGCAATTGCTCTTTTTCCAAAAAATCATGACTACGCACCTTTTTAAGTTCAACTCTAATTGCCAAGTGTCGCACCAGTGTTATATAGCATTAAGGTCACCTGTCAAAGCTGCTGTGTCCTCAGGATCACGGATATCATGGTAAAATACTGCATCATCGGCAAATAAACGTATCTTATTAAATATACGAGCGGGTATTTCATCGGGCCCGGAGGATTTATTAGGCTTGATATTTTTCAGCAAACGTTCTATTCCATGATATGAGATTTCAATTTTGGGCATTGATTGATCGGCACGGTTTGGTAAGCTATTGGAGGTTTTCTGTGTGATATTGGTGAAGACGATTTGAATATTTGATCTTTTATAAATTTACTGGGAATGAACTTGTTGACTGCTGAGCGCGTGATTGTGGAAGTGATTCCACGTACACGTATCCTCAGTATTTCGGTGATTACAATCTTTCTTAAAACTAGCAAATTGATTTTGTGGCACGCACTTTAGGCCTTTGCAGTCCCCTTCTTTAACCTAGTATTTGCTTATTACTAAACTTTCCTTTTATGCTTCTTTTTTTCTGACCCGATGTTGCGAAAAATTAGCATTTAATTTTAAGTGGTCATTAATTTCTTCTATAGTTAATACTTTTTCGGGAATATTTGTTGCTAACAAATCACGACTATTATCGCCCCTAGTTGAAGTGACGAGTTGATTCAATGAGTTCAACGTAAAATAATTCAATAGCGATTTGCAGATAACTTTGTCTTTACCGCCCGTTTTAAAACTATATGTGCTCCAGTCAATAGACGGGCCATTTAAATCTCCACCGATTATATCGTCGCGATCATTGAGTTACGATGAGAAACCTTTGATTTGCTGATCTACTTCTAGTATTGAATTGTCTCTGTCGACTGGCGGTCTGTAAAATGTACATACACAAATTCTTTCGGATTAAGGACTTTTGATTGAGCACCAAACGCTTTCCAAACCATTAGCCGGAAATACCTCAGCCCTATTGACGCAAGGATTTTTAACTGCAATAAAGACACCACCCTCGATTCTATTTGTTCTTTCATTTCTTCATTTGTTCTGTAAATGGAAAAGGATTTGGGGAAATTACACCATCGGCAATATCAGCGGATAACCAGCTTTCTGTGCCAATCGTTATACTATATTTGCGCCTATACTTGTATAAGGCGAAGATATTCTGCAACATTGTTTTTTAAACTTCGGTAGTTCACTACTAATACAGGTAATGTTTCCTTGACCTTACGGTTTTAAAAATTTTAAATGAGGATCGTCTTCTTATTAGTATTGAATCCCTTATTAAATTTTCCGTCCGATGCTATCTGATTCGTGTTAAAGGGACTATTGTTAGCACTGAGTCTCACTTCATTTAAAGCTACATAATTTGTCAAACAATACTATGTAAACCCACTATTTGACCTACACTTTAATCTAAAAAAAGCCCTGCAGTGCTCGAATATCCTATCTGCTACATACCTCACGGTCTCAGATGTGCAGTGAACACCATAACGGTTCAGGGGGTTCCTACACGACTGGATCGCCGGCTGAAGGTCGACAGAGGTTGCCCCAATATCCCTGCAGAAAGCACGCAACCTCTGATTTATGCCTCCCACTCGGCTCCAAACCGTAGGTCCACGATCGATCCTCAGGACAAGGCTGCAGATCAAGAGCATCACTCACATCAACCCCCTCGGCACCACCCAATACCCTTTAGGAATTTAGAATCTCTTCAGATCCACTGTCGACAGCATCGATGACGCCAACATGAGTCGCGATCCGGAGCCTGGAACAGTTCCCGCAGCCGCCGCTCCAACAATATTATTTTCGTTATTATTATTGTTGAAAATGCACCACTTAAGTAAGGTTTTTGAATGGGCAGAGCCTAAATAACAGCGTAACGATACATTTACTTGCCTCTTCTAACAAAACAACTTCGATTTCAGACTTCATTGAGCTCTTGGTTGTTCATGTGAACCGACGTGTCTCAGGTAGCTTTGGCTTAAATCTACCCCACCCACCTGCACTTGCCCTTTACCAGCAACCCAGCTGTCTGGTTGCTGTGACTAACTACCAGCTGTAGCGATAAGTATTCTATATTTTATTTTGTTAACATCAAAAAGTTAGTATATTAGTCGTTTCTTATTCATGTGTGAGAAATATTATCAGGTTGGCGGCGGGTTGACTTCGTATTAAAATGTCAAAAGCGCATCTCCGAGGCGAGACCTGTGATCAACTCTCGCCTAGGAATTAAAATCTGAAGTGAAGTACATAAACAAATATCCTTATTAAAACTACTTTCATTTCGAAAACGCCAAATCAAAGTCGTATCCCGGAAAAATGTGCGCGAAAAAGAGTAAACAATAACTTAAAAAGACAGTGTTCTTTGTCATGAAATGAAGCGCCGTACCAAGAAATATGTGCTCACCTCTACATTTCAAATATCTCTATTCAATAGTTTTATAAAATAAAGTTATTACAGGAATTAAAACTAAATTAATGCGGAAGCAGCCAAATGTTCCTTGCCTAGGAGAAGCTCCGTGTTTTCCCACACTGCGTTTATAAAGTCCTCTGTGTTTTCAGGGCTCCCTGAGTTGAAATAAGTGTACACTCTCATTGAAAAAAGCATGTTGTTGTGCCCCATATAGATTATAAATTCCCGCCATGACGATAATTCTTCTGCTGGTTGCCAAACTTCCAACACTTGGAGTTATGGGGTCGCAAAATGGCTTATTGAGGATCACTTCTTGTATCATCCTGGAGCCGAAGTGGGTGCCTAAATTGCTGCCTTATGGGATTAGACAACATTCAAGAAGGCATCCTCTCTAAATTTTAGCGGTTTAGGCGCCAATCTGAAGAGTAAAACCGACATCACTTTTTATCTTAGGCTAATATGTGTCGCCATCTGTGTGTAAAAAGAGGAATGTGTTTTAAATTGTGTTTTCAATCTCAAAAATGTCCAGAAATTAATTTCCAGTTCGGACCTTGCTTATGTTTTTTCGTGAATGTTTGCCCTATTTATTAAAAAAATAGATGACCTGACGCCGTTCCATCTTGGCTTCATTAGTCCCCAAACAAATTGAGTTTTCAAGAATTACTTACATTAAAGCTGATTAAACACCCACTTCACAAATGAAGGTCTCTCTTACGACATTTTCAGATAATTACGACTATTCTTATAATTTTTCTTGTTGCTATTATGTCTTTAAATAAAATATACAATGAACAAATTAACCATTTAAATTTTGAATACGCCGATCCGGATCACTTAGTTACAAAAATGGCCGACCCTCTACAGTCGCTACTAACACATGCGACAACGCGGAAAGGAACATTCATGTTATACTACAGTATTCGTTGCTCATGAAAACATTTGAAATAAGAAATTATATTGTTAATTTTGGGTACGGGTAAACGTGTGTTTTGTTTCAGACTCATTTTTTGGTATTTCTCTATTTCAAATTATCACTGTGTTGATGGAGGTAGTAACATTTCATTCACTTGTACTCTTTCTATAATGATTGCTAGTTGTGTCGTTTCCAACAAGAACATTTTTTACGTCCCGGTTTTTCAATAATCATCGTATTTATGACTTTATAAGTACGTAGTTCGGGAATTATTCTTCGTAGCCCACAATCGAGCGAAATAATTTTTATATCTTTGTTTCAGAGAGTTGTCATACTGCTATGAATCCATGAAGCGAAAAATAGTATTTTTTGTTTGAAGTTTTTTTGAGTTTATTTTTACTCAATATGTTTCCCTGCGAAAAAAGGTGTAGAAGCGAGTCAACCTCCCCAGACAGAAAGAGGAGAAGTGTTTCTGGTGAATTTATTTCTATTGAAGCGGTAAGCAATGTTCTGATTTAACCTTTAGCTCTTAGCTGTAACGTTTGATATGATATTTTACTTTCTATCAAGCAAGTTGCAGTTTAACTGCCATGAATTGACCATCTGGTAGATAATTTTAAGATGTTTTCATATGTCATGTCCATTTAGTTTTAAATTCTGTGGTCTGATTTATGACATTGATTAAGTTTCTAGAAAATTATTGGTTCCCGTTTATTGCCGGAATTAATGTCAATTATGGCGAATTATTTCATCGCCAAACTTTTGACTAAAAGCTATTGCCCATTTACATTTGTGTAGGTAGAAATGAATCTACAATTTGAGAAGCAAATATAAATGTCTCAAGTCTTGAGTGGTCTCTCTTTTATGTGCCCATAGCTAATTTATAAATATTTGACCACTAGAGTAACAGACAAGGGTTTTAATGAGTCGTGTTGAATCCGTTCGTTGAAATGGTTGTTGAAATCCTGGCGAAACATACTGTCCGTGAGAGGTCTTTTAAGATTAAATGATAGCATTGTAATACCGGTTGATATACACTAGGAAACACTTTGGTGCCCATGCATATAGGTAATAATTCACTAATAGGAGTGTTTTTCGTACTGACATTCGTTACGATCGTTTAGGTTTTCTACGTCTCTGATCACGTGGCTGATATTACCGTGGGTCTATTTGAGAAATTCCGTCGTGATTCGCTGTATTTAGCGAAACCAGGTGACTATTTCTAACGCATGAGTCAAGTACCATCGTCAAACGTGCAACTCCCATTTGTTTTCTTGCGGTAGCCTGTGCGTATTCTGATCGCAGATATTTCCCTACATTCGGTAAATAGTTAGTGGTTCTAAACGTTACACATATTCGTTATTCTCTGTCCGTCTAGTTTCATTGTATGACTTGCTTTCTTTATACAGTCTGAAACAATTTTAGCACCTGTCTCGTTACGTGCTAAAGGAAGACTTAATAATATTTGGCCAACTGCGTTTGGTTGTGGTCGTTCGGTGTTAAAAAAATACTTTTTACTATAAAAAAACCATAATGTATTTGTGAAACTGATTACGGGTAAGAATTCTGAGTATTGGGCTTTAATTTTCTGAATTTTAAGCAATACTCACTCTCAACCGGTATGTTAATTTGTCCCCTGTGCTTACGTCACCGTGACGTGGCTCCAGAATTAGTGTGCTCGGGTCGATCTTCGCCTCCATCTTACATTGTAGTAGTCTCTTTGGTCAGTTTAGTCATTGTGCTGTGGAGATCCTCCATAACGGGACGGTTCTCCTTCAAATTGCTTAATTTTCGCGGAACTAGCCGTCACAATAGTCATTCCCTATAGGTATTTACATTCTATGATCTTTAATAGTTTCATTGTTGAAAGGAAAGCAAGCTATAGCTAAGCTTTATCCACGATTTGATAGTATTGATCGGTGTGTCTGGAATGCATTTGGTACGTTCTTAGGTCGATTTTCGTAAAAACAGATTGCTCTATTTAATCAACGGAGAGTAAGACACTTAAATGCCCTGAATTACACGATCATACGAAACCTAGGTTAAAAAAGAAGCGTGGATTTCTGCTTGCGTTGTTGCCGATACTGTTTATTTTGATTAGGTTCTTGGAACCAATAAAATATCATTCAAAAAATCTACAAACGTTATTAGGTAAAAACAAAGATATTATGTTTATTTGTTTTAATTTGGGGGCGGTAACTCTTTCTAACGGCAGTTTAAAGCCTTGCAATGTTTCGTGACGTCACGTCGCGTGAAAATTTGTCATCAATGTGTCAGTGAATTCTACTAATTTCTCCCCTGCCGTGGAGAAAGATGTATTTCTGAAATCATATGGTTTCCTATTGTTAATTAGAGGTGGTGGGCTCATTTTACTGGGAATTGTATGACTTCATTGTTGCGTTCCATGTTGTTAGGTTCATTTATTAATGTGCGTAATTTTCCTGATTTCCTCTCCAGCCAATGGATACAAATGGAGTGCAGCATGGAGAAATTGACGAAGGATTATATTCAAGACAGTTGTACGTGTTGGGACATGATGCTATGCGGCAAATGGCCACATGTGACGTGCTCATTTCGGGAATGGGAGGTTTGGGTGTGGAGGTAGCAAAAAATGTAATCCTTTCTGGTGTGAGAAGTGTGACACTCCATGATCAAGAAATATGCAGCTACAGTGACTTGTCTTCTCAGGTAAGGACTCGCTCCCATCCAACCACTTAGTGAATTGTCCAGATTCCAAATTTATCCAAAAAACGTCACCTGAAGTGTACTTATCACTGGTGGGGAATAATTGAGCTTGGAGTTGCCATTAAATTCCTTAATTATTCATTTAAAAGCCCTTAAGGCGCATTACCTTGTCTGGATTAACCTTTTGCTCTGTTGTACGCGTCGGGTGTTTGTTTACCCTCACAGTAAATGTTGCCAGTCCGTACCTTGCTTTGGGATCAGAAAGAATTGTTTTTTATTCTTGGGATGACATTATGTTTATTTATCATGTTTGCGTCCGTAGAAATACGCAGCTTCTCCTAACAATGACACATCCCCACAATCCATTATTATTAGATATGTTATGCTAAACATTAGGCGCGTCACTGGGTAGTACGGAGAAACTATAATGTCTTCAGATAGGGGTAATATCGTCTATAGGAAACCCCCTATCCCTACAATCCATTATTATAGATATGTTATGCTAAACATTAGGCGCGTCACTGGGTAGTACGGAGAAACTATAATATCTTCAGATAGGTTTATGAGGGGTAATATCGTCTATAGGAAACCCCCTATCCCTACAATCCATTATTATTAGATATGTTATGCTAAACATTAGGCGCGTCCCTGGGTAGTACGGAGAAACTATAATATCTTCAGATAGGTTTATGAGGGGTAATATCGTCTATTCTACCCATTAATTGATAAAACGCCATTTAATCTTAAAGGAGACGAAAATTATAATGGTTGCGAGGGATTAATTTATAATATCGTATTAGCTTAATTGCTTTATTACTAAGATATGAAATTACAACTATTTTAATACTTTTATGACAGTTTGGCATATTAGCAACTGTCAGTGCCCTCATTGTATTGGAACTTTCATTGTGATTTTTTTGTTTTTGTAGTTAGCGGAGCTGAGTAATATTGCGGCCTTTGGCGGGGTTCTTATTTTGTTGCTTTCGTTACCATTGCTATTGTCTACAATTTGTGGAGCCATGGTTTTTTTAGCACTTCATTGATGATACCAGGTTTTAATTTTGGCTGAGTGGAGGTTGTGGAATTCCATATTCCTTTTCTTGTTCTAGGTAACTCTCCCCTTGAAAATTGTAAACTTCGTAAATATAAACTTCACGTTCGTAATTGAATGCAAAGAAAGTATCCTATTAATACCGTCTACATCTTTGGTCTGGTGTGTGGGACAATATTGGAATTCTCTCTGCTGTAATATAGACAGTGGCTGTCGAGTCAGGGAAATCGAAAAAAATCTGGGTTTTCTGGCAAATAAATTGTTTTTTATGCTATGAAAACTAATAATTAGAATATGTAGTAGCTAAAATTTAAACAAAATAAATCTTCCATTCTTAAATTAATTCTACATTGTACCCTGCTAGCCATCCCTAGGGTGTGTGCAGTCAACCCAACTTCATGAGGATACCAAATAATAGTATCATATTCCTAATGAGACCCAGCTAGTGAAAGATAACATTACTCGGTAACCTTCTGGTCACATCTCTTAAATACTCTTCTTATACTTTTGTTAGCTTGTCCAAATATTCCACTTATGTTTCACCTAGGAGAGGTTGTGAGTATGGGTAATGCTAAAATATTTTATTGAGTCTACATTTCCATTAAAATTCAGTAGCAATTCCCTGGGTAATCCATGATGAAGTATGATAGCCCGTTAGAGAGAGGATGAATTGTTCCCATTAACGTGCCGTTCGAACATACTAGGTGCATTCACAGCAGCAAAAAGGTTAAATATAACTGTTACAATAGCAGTTTTCCAGTTAATGTGTACCTTGTGCCCGATAAAGGATTTATTCAATATGATTTTTTAATGCAGCAACTTTGTGGAAGATTTATGAAGTTAGAACAATTATATTTGAGTTTTGTGCTCGCCACCTTAATTTTTCTAACAAGATGATGGTTCCTTCACCTCTCAGGAATGATCTCAGAGAATTGAATGAGATGATCTCAGGAATTATAATGTACGAATAATTATTTTGGTTTATTTCAGTCATTGGCTTAGTTGCGTTTTTTTGCGGAAGAATGACCAATTGTATAAAAAATTCAGACATCAGTATCCGTAAAAAAAAGCCGGAGACGTTTTGGTGGCAGTAACAAGATTTTAGGTGAGGTAGTTTTGGCTTTCATCGTTAAACAACAATCTATATTGCTCTGAAAGTTATATGCTTCAAAGATGTAATGGGCAAAAAATAATTACTTGCTTATGTCACATATATTTTTTATTAAACACGACCCGGGTTTCGACTTACAAAGTCATCATCAGGAATGTGGAATAACTAAGTTTTTCTTTTCCTTCTCAACTTTGAAAGTCGAAACCCAGGTCGTGCTTTATAAAAAATATATGTGGAATAACCAAGTAATTATTTTCTGAAATGAATCGCTTCCACAAAGTGTGACGCCTGAAACCATTCTATTCATGTAATGGGCATTTTTACAATATTTTTGTTGGTCTGGAAATATTTAATGGGCAAGGCCACTTTAGCTTTGTGAGATATAGTTCATGTATCTGTACCACTTCTTAATTTGGGTGTAAATTGTTTAGGTGGCATTGGTGTAATAGGTGATAATAAGATTTGACACCTTTTGCATTGATGTCTCTCAGAAATACTGACATTCTAAAAGGAGGGCTATATGCTTTAGGAATGGGTTTGGTCCTTTAAAATTTAGATTTGTGGTGTTGTCATTTTAAAATCAGGCCTTGGGACCCAAATTCCTCAACTTGGCTTTTTCCTCAGCGATCTCAAGTCTTGCTAACTCATAAAAGTGCAAAAAATAGCATGTAGAAATAAACAATACTGTTTTCCGATGCAGTATTTATGTCTACTTTCTCACAGTGCTCCTTAGAATCTTATCACTTAATTCAGAATTATTAAGAGCAATTCAAATCATGAGGTTTTATTCGATTTTAGTAATTACCTAATATGTAAACTTAGTGAAATTAAATCAATTTTCAGACATAAATCTAAAGTAGGTGGGTCACGGTAGTCCAGGGGTTGAGTGTTGGAATACTGACCTGAGGGCCCAAGTTTTATTCCGGGCAAGCCTCTCTGGGTTTCCTCAGCTCCACTCGAGCTGTATGATTTTTTGGTACCAGATCTTCCTGGCAAACCATAACCGGCACAGGGAAAGGAACTGGCTCCCCTACCCTGGTTTGTGAATTTCACATGCAGTCGGGCTTAGCTCGGCCATCACCCACCAAACCATACTTTGGGTTGATCACTGTGTTTATTGTTTAATCTAAAGTAGAGAAATTTTAATTGGCTTCTTCATAAAAAAGCACCTAGATAAATTGTTGAAATAACAGCCATGTAAATGCGTGTGATGCTTCTTTTTCTCTTGAACATTCCGAATGAAATGCTCCCTGATGGTATATTTTTAAGGATAAAAAGCAGTGGTCAAATGCCATGCATATGGCTGTCTGATAGGTAATCACTGCTGGAACAATTTCTCAGTTTGGCTTTGAAGAAAATTTGCCCAATGGCTATTTCAGGTGGAGTCTGTGGTTCTGACTCCCCTGATTCTTAATTCAGGAGTCTCGATGATGGAATAAGGTGAAGAACCACCACCTTCTCATTGCTTTACGGCACAGGCCCAATGAAACGCATTGAAATGTATCGCGTTGATCGGAAATTTGCCTGTCGGCAGCCTAAGTGCCCAGTGCAGGTTCGGCATGATTTACTTTCGCAGACCTGCTCTCTTTGTTCCAGTTCAGATGTGTCACGGACTTCAACTGTCCCTTCACTTAGCAGAGCTGTTCGATTAGTTCCAAATATGCTTGATGGGATGCTTTCAATAATACTTGAAAAGGATACTTAAATTTGACCAAGGGCTAATTCAGTGTAATTTATGGGATTAAAATGGTATATTTTTAGCAGTTTGCGTTGTTAGTGGATATTTACCATTTTCCCACCACAAAAAGGAATTTTTGTAGCTTGTTTGCCCTACAATTTCCTTTCTGACTTACCCGACAGCATGTGAAGCATTTTTTTTGTCAATTGGATGTAGTAGTTATGAATAATGGAACCTATGATATAGTGCACAATGTCCCAGTATACACAATGCGAGTAAGCTTTATTTTTCACTTCCTTTTTCAAATACGACGTGTTTTCAGAAAATGGGAATTTTTAAAATTTGCAGGTTTGTGGAGTCCAATTGTCAAATGTTTTTACTAAGGTGGTATAAATGTCCCTAAAGTTTGATAAATTTTCAGCTGTATTAATTGTTTACTTTTTGGCAGTCGCTAAGGTTAGACGATGTTTTTATGATCTCGGCAATTTTCCTTGGTTAAAAAAATGGATCAAAGAATTTGTATCAAATTTTGCGTAAAAAAATGAATTAAAGTGTGACAAAGTGAGTGGAATGTTAGCAAAGGCCTACGCAAGTAAAACAAGAGTTGACGACTGATATAAGCGTTCCCAAGAAAGCCGTGAAAACGTTGAAGATGATGAATGCTCCAGCACATCAACAACCGATGAAAACATGGAAAAAGATTGGGATATTCAGGCATTGCAGGGCTTTTTTAGATTAAACTATGGGTCAGTGAATTGTTAAAATATTGGGTCTCTAAAGTTCTCATTGACAAATAATTTAGCTTCAAATGCAGCTCTTGGCTGTTAATGTAAATGAACGTGTTTCAGCAAGCGTTAGCTCATCTCCCCCACCTACTACCCTTTACCAATGTTCCAGTTTTGTAGTGGCCCTTACAGGCTGTTTTGTTGACATAGTGATTAATATTTTGTATTTTATTCTTTACAGAGTTTAGTGCATGACAGTAATTTCTTATTTGTGTGTGAGAAATATTAGTTAGTTGGTAGAAAGTAGAGTTTACTTTGTGTGTTATTCAAGTGTGTTGATGGTACTAGTCTCGCCTTGCCGTGTGCCATATGATTGTGTTGCAATCGTTTTCAATTGCATGCCGTCTGCATATAATGTAATCTATTGTCATTAGTAGCTAGTGGATTTATTTATTAGGTAAGCAGGTCAGTGACACAAATTTGCTTAATAAAGTAGCACTCGTTGGGCTACATTTAGGAAATTATTATTTATTAAATTTGTAACTTTCACTGTTTAAACCTAGCTCTTTTTTAAAAATTTGGCTTTTTCGATAGAATTAGGATGGCCTTTACGGGGTCTTCTGTCATGATGTACGCCTGTGCTGGTGAATGCATGGCTTTTAAAGGGTCCATATCACTGTGTTGGAGGGTATCGTGTCTGAGCTTAGGTTCAAGGGAAGGTTACTTCTCTGTGGAAGTGCTTGACTCTGGGTGGAATTGCAAAAACTCGCCATGCCAATGGGATCAAATGGGTTTGCTCGATTGTAGCAAGTGGTGGAGTGATCAAAAGACTGCCTGGAGTCCAGTCTTAAAATGTGGGAGAGGTACAAGCTGTACAAAAATGGTTTAAGAAAAGTCCGAAAGGGGTGCAAATGATGAGCATGACCATTGGTTTAAAAGGGGAGAGGAGAGTGCCTGAAATTTGTCTGGACATTGTAATCGTGTGACTTAGTTCCTTATTGTGTGCTATTGGAAGCCAGAGAGTGATTGCACCAATATCTTAAAGATAGAAGATTTGTTATCTTTTTATTGGATGGTCCTTTCAGTGAGTCATAAGTTTCAGAAGCCAAGCCTAGTTATTCTCAAAGAAGACTATACGCTGGTATTCTATCAGGTTCTAGTTCACATTCATCCCATAAAATCTTGCACAATCTAATTAAGGGCAAACAAAAGTAAGTACTTATGATATGTGAACTATAATCCTAGATGTGAGCCATCCAGAAACCACCTTTTGTTGGTAATACCTCGACTGAAATGCAATCTTATGTTGAGCTAAGGTATCCATGCCTAATTTTGCTTATGCAAAAATATTCTCCCCCTTTTTTATTGAATTTCTTTAAGATATTTTCATAGTTCCTAAATTATGAATTTTACATTTAGTAAATAAATGATTCAGGATGGCAATAGCCCCTGCAATGTACCTACCTCTCAGCAAAACTGACGAGGGTATTCCCCTTCCTGCATGACCTGTATGGTATGAATATTGATTGTTAAATTAGCAATAACTTCTCGCTTCTTTTACCTGGCATTAAACATTGTGCGCAATTAACAATCCAATGTGGGTGCTGCATGCTTTAATCTTTTGGAAATGGGTCATGAAGGTGCATGTTAATCTCATCCCTAACCATTATCTTGGCGACAATGCCACTGATAATCTTTGCTTTCACAAATTTGATGTACTGCAATTTCTAGGGGCTGGATAATAGAAGAGACCCCATAGTCTCAATGTCACCCCTGAATAAAGGAGGACTATCCGTTGAAGTCACTAATTGAAGCTATGTCTACATACTCTTTTAAGATTTCATCAGTCTTTTTTATTTCAACAAAATAGTGTATAATTAGCACACATCCCTCAGCACACACACTACTCTAGTGTTCCCCACTTTAGGTTTTTAATTCCATTATTCTTTCAAAATTCATTGAACTTAGATTGTGAGATCATGAATTTGTGATGCAAATCTCCTGGCAATGCTGATCAATGAAGGGAAAGGGACACTAAATGGAGAATGCTCTATCCACTCCACACATGGCAGCAAATTCTTTCGTGCCTGAGCTGTCCGGGAAAAGATGAATGGGATATCACTTATTCAGAGGGTGAAATGCTTTCCTCAATTGTGGCTGTAAGGTAAACCCCTTACAGAATGGAAATTACACCATATTTCCAAATATTTTATTGCGAGACATCCGTAAGCATTTATCCACACCGAGCAGATTGCTGAGTTTTTAAGGCCACCAATCAGGTTGTAATCAAAGTTTTCACACTAACAAAAGCTTCAATCTAGCTGTTGGTTGAGATCTATACTTAGTTGAATTCTGTATTGATGAGGAACTGAGGAAATATGACTTAAAAGTATTACTTTTCCTAAGTTCTTCTTAGTTGGGTTCATTGCCCTTCTCTTTCCCAACATAGTGATTGGTTCACCACTTTCTTGAATATTCCCTGACTCACAAGAGCCTGCTGAATAAAGATTTTAATTCACACTCAAAAGTACGATAGAACACAGACTCACAATCATCCTGTACATAATGGAATATATTCTTGCTTTTGGGAAGTATTTAAATGGACTCTAAATGCAGGGAACAACTTCAACTAATCTCATAGTGACTGGGTAACAAATTATAGGCTCTGGTTGTTATGTCCTCTTTTGTAAATGATTTTGATATGGGTCCTTCCGTGCCACTTCTGATCGACCTCGGATTTAGATGAAAATTGTGGGATATGTTGGCCATTATGAAAATAATTTAGGAACGTTCAGCAAATATCGTAAAAACAGTTAAATTACTGCCATTTATCGAAACGGTAATTTTAAGCACAAAATTTTCATACCTTATTACTCGGGGTATATACTTGTAAAAAGATATTTGATGGCTCATTGTCAATTAAATTTTTGGGAATGTGGTGCTACCAATCAATGATAAAATAAAATCATTGAGCGAATAACAAATCTAAGTATCAGGCATGATCAATGAATAGGTTTTGGTGTATTAAAAAATTAAACCCTTTAAATACTAAGATGTAGATTTGCATGTAGTACAATCCTCCCTTTATCCTATCACATCTTATGCACATCATTTAATTGCCAGCTATATCATATGCACTCATGGAGGAAGCTGTGGAAGCTCGTGGAGGATACTTAATGGAAGAGGAAAATTAATGTTACACTGCCTGAGGCATGATAATTTACGGAAAATAATAATTGAGGTGAGCATGGGAAGTGGGAGGCCCAAAAATTAGCTATGGGAAACAAGTAATGGAAAATGTCAGTGAATGGAGTTTAGAGAGCATGAAAACTACGCCGTAAAACAGCGTATTTTGGAGATTTCAACAACTTCTAAATTGATTTACCCTTACCCACACCTTCTGCACAGAAATAGAGCAAAGAACTTCAGCAATATCCCAACATTCACCAGGCAGCTGATGTGCACGGTAATGAATGGTAAGTGGATGATGACATGGTAAAAAGTTGTTTAAAATACCTTGGGCATTGTCCATGTTATGTTGGGTGTATTTGAACTCAACAAAGAGTCATTTATATGCAAGAAAAGCCAATCATTCAAAGCGACAGCGTAGGTATGTTTACAATTCCAATAGAGTGCATTGCCTCTATGTTTTTAAGTGAAGCAAGCGATAAATCTATTTTAAATGGCATCTCATGATTTTTATAATTTAACCATTCACCCTGAGCTCTTTTTTGGAAAAAATATTGAAAGCCGAACAAAAATAATGACAATAAGACATATCTGGAAGGTCTTCATGGAGCTGTATTAATTAATCGCTAATTTTTCTATTTCTAAAATGTTATACAATACATTTATTTCATGATATATATAATACCAAGAAATGAGTAAAATCAAAGATACTGCCCTTTGAATGTTGTTCAAAATTAAAAAAAAATGAAAATGCCATGTATTGTGGAGTGGAATGACCTTCAAGAAAATTATTTACATAAGGGAGTAACATAATAATAAGAGCCTATAATTTGGTACCCACAGTTTTTATGAAATTGCTTGCAGTGGTTTACTGAGTTAACAGTTAATTTAAAAAGTTCCCAAAATCTAGCATGTATTCTTTCATGTACAGGAATAAGGAAGGCACTCAACTCTTTAAATGTATGAAATCCTTTTTGCTATATCCCTGAACACTCAGACATGAAAGAATTAGGTCTCAGGTTTTATCTGAAGGAGAAAACTTCAAAGAAAAGCTTGACTCATGTGTAGGGGAATTTATGTACATGCCTCTAGAGCCTGATTATTGTTGGATAATTGACCTTCCAGTTCTTTCAACACAGGGAACAAATGCAAGTCACTAGGGACTACATTAGAAGTGTAGCTAGAAATCACACCAAACCCCCCTGATGCAATGCTAGCTTTATTGTTGAAACCATTTGAAGTGAATTTATGATTTGGAGGAGAGTGCATTATTCTATCAACAGACCACTCTCTGCTATGCTCTCATGAACACTTTAAGACTTCACTTCATCCCATGCCCTGGCAGTAGCTAGTTTTTCCATTGGAACCTATTGACAAGATGGAAGAAGACAAATCTTCAACAGATGCAATGCCCTTATGAGTGAAATTCACTACATCTACACAATGTGCCGCAATGGCATGTGGTAGGTGCACCAACCATGCAAGCAGAAATATTATTTTATAACTTTATTCATTTGTGCAATATGGAAGTGCATTCAGAATTTTTGAGAGCCTAGTTGAGGTAGTTTGAAGATAGTTCAAGAAAATCTAAATAGGACCACAGCCCTAAAAGAAACTAATTTTGTTTACGTTGAGAATTTTGTTAAATTGTGAGAATGTTTTGTGAAGCATACATATGGTATATGAGTTACTAACACCCACTAACTACCCATAGTTACTAACCCAGTAGCATGGCATCTCTCACACAACCCCACAATCTTTTCAATACCACCCAGATGCAGTGCCGATAAGAGGAGCAGCTGTTTACAGTGTTTGAAGCATCTGCTCAGCTGTCGGCATAAACTGTAATATACCTTTGTAAATTATATACGTATATAATATCTAGAGAACAAAGTTGTAACTGTTCCTTTGTATCTGGAAGTTTGGTAGTATATCATGTTTCATCCACAGATATATAACATCTTAGAAATTCATCAGGATTGTGATGGATAAGTACAGAAGAAATTTATTTTTTCAATCAACGATGAAAATGAAGCCATATGATGGATGTAGCTGAAACTTCACCCAAATTGGTTAGGCATTTGGGAGTGTGCTTTTAGGTGCCTTAGTTTAAGGCTCCAAGTGAAAAGGCAGCTTGGACCACCAGCACAATAGTACTGCCATCTATGTAGCTAAGGATAGGGAATAAACAGATGATGTCCAAATGTAAATATTTTGCCGCTTGAGATAGTTGTGCAATCATGTGTGTAGTTGCGGAAGCACATAATGTTGTTTGGATAATTCTAAGTTCACTTAACAATTCTGTCGACAGTGTTTCATTAAAGTTTGCCGTTTATTTCTATTCATTTAGTAAAATAATACGATTTTAGTACTCGTTTCCTATTCATTTTCTCATATCTGGCTCTGTCTACTCTTTTGTTCATCCGTTTCTTTGTGGTAATGATCATGTCAGATAGTATTACATATCAATAATTTTATACTTCATACCTTTTCTTATGGTATTTTACTCTTGGGTAATTTTTCGGTCATCAATCCTTGTCAGAGATAGTTTTAAAATAGGCTTTGGGTAATGTGTAGTTCATTTACATGTAGGAGAACTTCTCTTGCTAAATGTTTCAAATTTTTACGTCTAGCTTAGTAGTATCATTTAGTCTTTGGCGACATTATTTTTTTTGTTTTATTACTCCGTGGGCGTACGTTGTGAAACGGTGACTTATGATTGCCCAGTTGTATCTATGTAGACAGCTATATTTGTACTAAGGGTATTAGTAAATGCTGACAGTCTCCAAACAAAACGTTAAGCTGTTAGATTATTTTCCGTAGTGTTTATATACTGACTGAAAAATGCCTCATTCGGGAAATAGAAAAGTTTCAACACGGCACCATATTTCATTACCAACTGTCACAGAAAATGCGTCTGGATGGTTATTCCAGGACGATGGCACCCTATGCTATTTGCTTAAGGATGGCATCGGCCACTTTAAATGACATCAGAAGTTTTTCCGTATAAGGCGCAGTTGAGTACTGGGCTGCCTAGCCAGTGACGTAATGGCATCGTTGAAATGGGATACAGTAATGCATTGCTTTGCGGTAGTCAATTGTTACAATCGTCACACGAAACCATGTAAACATAGATTCAAAGAGGATTCGGTGACTTGATGCGGCTGATTTTTTGTCCCTTGCAACAGACGGCGAGTTTTATTAATTCTTAAGCGAAGCCTACGTGTTAAATCAAACCATTTCATAGTGTGCTACCAAGTTTTGTCCCTGGTTTTTGAGTTCCCTACGAATATTGAAGACTTAGGAGGGGAGAACGTTAGGTAAGCGAGGCAGGGGAAGGAAAAATAATTTGAATGTTGGAAGTAATGAAAGAAGTATGCGTTAATGAAGAGGAGCTTATTTTAGTGTCGGATGTTCGATTGTTTTGGTAGGAGAGGCAAGTAAATGAATCATTGTACCGCTGTCGAGGCTGTTTCTATCCAAAATCCTGCCTTTGCCGTCGGATTATTACCACTAACGATAGTACCACTGTATAACTACATATCTTTGTTAGCAATTCATACCTTAGATTTTACCAATCTGCAACTTTAATTCCGTAGCACACGCAAAATTGCAACGTAATCACTACGTAAGATCATTGGACGAACCGTAATTGAACAAATTTAGTTCGTGTTGTGGACGAAATATATCTACATAACGTAATAATTTGTTATTTTTGCGGAATGAATTTTGGATTCAATTATTTTTTATAAATTTAATGCGAAAGCTATTTGTGCTCGAACTATAATTTCAGTCAGATAACGACTAGCTCTCTGGCATGGAATTTTTGTCCAACGACTCGCAGACACTTGATCCTCAGCCATTAATGCCTGAGGATCAAGTGTCTGCGAGTCGTTGGACAAAAATTCCATGCCACAGAGCTAGTCGTTATCTTCTAATGCGGTAATAACAATATTTTCCTTGTTCACTGCACATACTACCTTGATCAAAAAGTTCCCGGAATAACCACCGTGTGGCGCTCCCATCGTTCCGATTTGAGTTCTGTTTTTTTTGTTAAATTGGTACATCTGTTGTTGATATTCCCTTTAAATCTTAGTGTCATAACTTGACATTTGCAAAAGTTACGTAGCCAAGAGTACATCTATCTCTGTGTGTGTTGGCGATTTTTTACAATTGCAGAAATGGATTTAAATTTGCAACAACGAACTTGTATTAAATTTTGCGTAAAAAACGGATTTAGTGGCGCACGGATGTTGGAAAAGTGTTTCGGCAACGATTCTCTAAAAAAAACGGTCGTTTACCAGTGGCACGAGCGGTTCAGAAGTGGTCGTGAGTCAATCGAAGATGATGAACGCAGTGGCAGACCATCGACATCGAAAGTCGGTGAAAAAATTGATAAAGTAAAAGAAATGTTGGTCAATAACCGCAAATTAACCATCAGAGAAATAGCGGAGGACTTGAACATTGCCTATGGATCCGCCCAAGACATTGTGGTTAATGATTTGGGTTTCCGTCGTGTAGCATGCCAAAAGACCTCAATTTCATGCAAAAAAGAGACCGTGTTGACGTCGCAAAAGACATGATTTGCGAGGGTGAATCCGATCCCACATTCATCAAAAGGATCATTACTGGAGACGAGACGTGGGTTTATGAGTACGACACGCAATCCAGACATCAGGCAAGTGAATGGCGTTCACCAAATGAGCCGAGACCAAAAAAACCACGTCGTTTTCAGTCAAAAAAGAAGGCAATGCTGACGGTTTTCATGGATTACAACGGTGTAGTGCATCATGAATTTTTGCCAGAAGGCCAGACAGTAAACAAAGAGTATTATTTGGGCGTTATGAGACGTTTGCGTGAAGCAATTCGCCGAAAGAGACCAGAAATGTGGGCAGAAAACTCGTGGATTTTGCACCAATGATAACGCACCGTCGCACAGTGCTATCATTATTCGTAATTTTTTGACGAAAAATGCAACAAATACCATCCAACAGCCACCGAATTCACCTGATTTGGCTCCCTGTGACTTCTTTCTGTTCAATCGAGTTAAAAAACCATTACGGGGAACGCGTTTTAGCAGCCGAGAGGAAGTAATGGAAAAATCGCAGGAAGCACTGATGGACATACCGAAAACCGAATATAAAAAATGTTTCGAGGATTGGATCAAGCGCTGGCATAAGTGTGTTGCAGTCGATGGGGATTACTTTGAAGGGGACAATATAGATTTAGATGAATAAACTTGTATTTGTAAACTTAATTTTCTGAATAAATTCCGGGAAATTTTTGATCAAGGTAGTAGAGGTACGGGAGTCGTCAAACACAAAATATAGGTACATTTCAACACTATGAACACGCTTTAAAGAGAACGTATACATTAGGGCAATTAATAAAAGCACAATGCACTACATTTGCTTGTCATTTAAGAATCCATTCCATTAATAATAACTCTTCATTAGAAGGTTCTCGAGTTTCAATTTGAGATAAAATCTTTATACTTAACATTTGTCTTAATCTGATGACTTGTGACATGAGTGATGTTTGCAGAGGCAAATGGATGTGTACGGCCATTGATAATACCTGACAAAATAGTACCAAAGATTTCTTGTTTCATAATTCCATATCATACTGTATAACGTACCACAAGTTATCCATGATATAAAAATTATAAAATGCGAGTTAAATATAAGTTATATGACCTTAAAAAGTGAACTGACGAATATGTAAATAAAACTATTCAGTTAACATAAATAATCCGCCCCTGCTGTTTTTCAATGGCTGGAAACTATTATTTCCACTATTGGCATTGATTGAAATAATATATGTTTCTTTTGCCAATCTTCCATCAACTTGAATCGTCATGCAGAAGGCATTACTTCACTCTTCCCTGATTATCCGTGGCATCGGTTGTAACAGAAGCTGATTCTATCTCCTAGCGCTTCTACGGAATAACTTCCGATGCTGTTTGAAGAGTTGCGTCGAGCGACTTTTAGTTAAGGAAGAAGCCCTAGACTAGAATAAGAGAGTTGGGAATCATTAGCAGAAAGGCAATTCAATGCTAGGTTGAACGTACTGAATAAATTCAGAGCCGTATGCTGAGGTCTCGCAATGTATTCGCACTCCAACATACATTAGTCGCCAGGATCATGAATATAAAATTCGGGAAATAGATTCCTGAACTAGCAGACTCAATGACTCCTTCCTACGGACACTACGGTATACAAACTGTAAGGGTAGACAGCCAAACTTGCCACTCACAGCATCAGGGGAATAATTAGTTTTACTAAAATGCATCCACTTTCACTAATCTCGTGTGTTTTCTTGTAAAATCCCTTCCCGCATCGGACTGCCATTTAATACGGAAATGTGATGCCCATTACAACAAGCGTACTTTTTGTTGTGTTCGAGCTTGTCTCTCTGTGGGGGGGGGGGGTGCCTCTCACCGTTGGCTGCCTACAGCGGTGTGTCACATCTCTGGGTGTGACTTCGTTGGCGGAGACAGTTGCATGCCATTAAATAGTACAATTTTCAATTCTGCATGACCTGTCTTTTTATGGTAGAGGCCTATCGTATAAATGGTTGTGAATCATTTTTATTCCTTTTTTCGCATAACAAATAACTAATTTATTTGGTGAATTAACCCTTGTTTTGAATTGTCTTGTTCTAACATGTTTACAAATGTGCACGTTATGTGATAATTTTGTACTAATATTTTTCCCTTCCTCTCCCTCATCCTCCCTTGTCAATTACCCTTCCCACCTGGTGCTTGCACCCCCTGTCGCCCACCGTTTCGGTGGATCGCGTAGTATTCATTTTGACTTCCAAATCCGAGCAATTTAGGCCCCTAACTGAAGAGTCTGGACGCAGCTTGAATGCCTGCTTTTTAGAGAGGGAAAGGCTCTTAAAAGAAAAACCTTGTGAGATACCATTACCACCATGTCTTGGCATTTCAAAGGAATTATTTAATAACTTGTAAAAAAAACCGTAAACACAGTAATCAGCCCCAAGGTCGGTTTGGTAGGTGATGGTAGAGTTCACCCAGGACACCCGACGGCGTGTGAAATTCACACATCAGGGAAAGGGGGGGGGCAGTTCCTTTCCCTGTGCCGGTTATGGTTTCCCAGGAAGATCTGGTACCCGAAAAGTCACATAGCTGGGGTGGAGCTGCAGGTGCCCAGAGAGGCTTTCCCGGGAATCGAACCCGGGCCCTACGGTCAGTAGTCCAACGCTCTGCCCCCTGGACCACCGCGGCCCACTAACAACTTGTATGTATCAATTTTTATCAAAATTATTATATTTTTTAATATAATGGCAATTATTGTTTAATGCTTAACAAGGTGTGATAAATATTTTGTTCATAGGCATTATGCACGTAAAATGAAGTGCGGGTATCGTTTTTAAGTAATTATCACCGAGAAATAACCGAGATATCGAGATAAAATTTTTCTACGTTTTAATTAATCCTTTTTCATATAATTCTGTAAATTACTGCTAATGGTATTGATTTGTTTTGGAAACCGTAAATTGAAGTAAATCGCATTATAGAGGAGATAAGAGGCTCGCGGTGTGATTAAGTTCCTTCGTTTGAAAGGTCACAGTGTCCGGCAAATCCTCAATGGAATGATGGCTGTTTATGGAAATGATAGCCTGTCGTATGACAGTTGTTAGGTGGATAAGGAATTTTCCAACTGGGCAAACATTCTTGACAGTCGATCCAAGAATTTGAAGACCATCACTTACGGACGATCCTGCCACAGTGAAGAAGAGAACTTGATCCTATTGGACTGAAATGCAACCAACCATTCATGTGATCCAGAATGAGCCTGATATTAGTTACGGCAGTGTGTGGAGAATTATTCACAAAGAACTGTTCATGTCAAAGGTGTCGGCACGCCGGGGTCCATGACTACTGACTCCTTATTAGAAGCAAACACGGCGTAACATTCAGCCGCAGCCGACAAGTGATATGGCTTCGAAAACCAGCCTCCGAATTGACCCTAGGATGGCGTTTATGCTTCACTGAGTGCAAGCACAGACAAATTATGCCGATATTTTTACGCCCAATTTTTAATGAAAACTTGAAAACACTGTACCTTGCGATATGCCTGTTGCCTCAACTATTACGCGAGCTTTGACCCAAATGTAAACAGTCGCAAACACAGGAACAGATGTGCCATGAACTTGATCCAACTCGGCTTTGATCTCTTTCAGGGTTAAGCCTTTAAAACAGAAACGTTCAATCACAGCATGAAATTCATTTTTTTCCGTTTTATAAATTAGCAAAAGTTTGTTGCTTCAATAGACTATGAAAATGAAACCAAGTGATGGGATATATAGCTTACCTTTAACAGCAGTCAAGTGAGAGATGAGGCCTGATGAAGCAAACCATTTCCGATACTACTTGCGCCATGTCTTGATATTTCTATGTAATTGTTGATTGTCCAATGTCATCTATCAAGTTGATCATCTAAAGTCTTTTATTAGCACTTTACGAAGAAAATTTAATCGTTACATAGAAAACTATGCAGTAATGTATATCAATTTTTGTTCATCTTAGAATACCTGGAATTCGACATCACTACTGATAATTCATTTTCACTGGGTTTGTCACTTTCCTCGTGCACAATGTCACCATCACTTTCTTGTATCCTGTTGCTAACATCACATTTTTAAAAAGATATTATGATGGTCTCACTTTAAACTGTCAGGACGTTTTCATTCACAAACACTAGAAGTCAACTGCCGTTTCATTCTTTCTGTCGGTGTGCCAGCATGAATGCCTTGTACGTTAATCTTATTTCGTTTTTGCACTCGAGCGTAAATAATTTCACTTGTGTCCGCATTTAGTATTTGTTAGATCGACATTTGAATTGAAAGCAACCATTTCTATGCCTCAACGACTCGCACAGTACTGGTTGATTACTGGTAGACTCCCGCGTTAATCGGGATAAACAATGTATACGTGTCGGCAGAGGGGCGGGACGAAATGACCGTTAGACTCTCGCACTAATTGAGTTTGAATACATGTCGACTCGGATTTCATCGGGAGATACAATGTATGAACAAATTAGCGGAAGGCGATATCCTCGCTAGCCCAACGCGTATTAACTTTCGCGGTCGCACTACGTGTCAGATGAAGCTCTAGATTTTATAAATTACGATTTATTTGGGATTTTTATAGGAAGTAGTTACTACGAAATATTAAATTTTTGTTGATTACTACCGTCGAAAAAGTGATTTTATCGAAATTTGCAATTAAGGTAGCAATTTTCTATGCCTGATATGGGGAAAAATGCGTATTTTTCCGGCGAATTGGTTTGCGTTTATAGGTCGAAGTTATACCATTATACTTCCGAAGAGACTCCATAGTCTCCATCTGGCCCCAAAATCTCGATCTTCCCCAAAATAAAGACAATATATTTTCAATCCCTATATACCCCCGGCCCATAAGACAGGATGATTTTAGGACACATTTTGGAGTAAAAAAACTAGTCTTATGGGCCGGGAAATACGGTCTAAGTGCCTGGGTTTGCGGACCAATGTATACGCACAGCCGTTACTGGCAGGGGCGTATTAACCCCATTTGCCGCCCTGCGCTATAGTCAATGTCTGCCGCTCCCTTAAGGAATTAATTTTCTACATTTTCACGTCAATAAAAAGAATGTATCCATTTATTCTTTTTCAAGTACTTATACAAAATATACACTTTAGAAAGGAAACGCTAGAATAATTCATATGAAATATGTTTAATATTTATTTTGAGGTACTTAATGTTCAAGACTAGAATTCCATCAATTAATACTTTGACTGATTATAAATTTACAATTTTTTAATGGCGTGATCATTCGCAAGACAATGACTAATGTAAATACAGGATTCGTGCTCCTGGCGGCCTATGGCGGAACCTTTTTTCTAAAAAAGAAAACGCGCGGGATTTTGAATCAATATGATCGCATTTAAAAAAAATTAAAAAACTGATGAAATAAAAATTCCGGAAATTGTGCTGCCCCCTGGGAGCTGCCGCCCCACGCCATGGCGTAGTTGGCGTACTGGTAAATACGCCCCTGGTTACTGGATCGACATAAATCATAGTATACATTTATAAATGATGTATATAATAGTTAGAAACTGAATGAGAGAGTTTTCACTGCTCACTGAAGTAAGTGAATTGAAACATTAAATTTGAACGAACCGTGCTACCATGTGTTGGGAAAAACTTTTTTCAAAAACCGATATTTTTAGTAATTAAATATTTCCAGAAAAGTATATACGAACGGGACCTAGCCGATGTTAGTTACTCACATTAATATTTTACGAGGGTAATCCCAGAAGTACCCGGCCCATAAAAGAAAACAAAAATTTGGAAAAAAATGTATTTATTCTTCAACATAATCTCCTTTCAGCTCTTTACACTTTACCCAGTGATGTTCAATTGTTTGATACTTTTTTATAATAAGAACTGTTTTGCTCCTCAAATTGGCCATTAACTGCTGACATCACTTCTTCACGGTTGGAAATCTTCGATCACCGAGCCATTTTTTCAAGTTTGCAAACAGAAAATAATCCGAGGTGGCTAAATCTGGCAAATAGGGCGCATGCGGTAGCAATTCAAACTTAAATTCATGAATTTTGACCATTGCAATGGTGGATTTGTGAGCTGGTGCATTGTTTTGATGAAACAACACACTCTTCTTAGCCAAATGTCGCTGCTTTTGCTTGATTTCTTCACTCAAACGTTGCAATAAGTTTGCATAATAGTCACCGTTGATAGTTTCTCCTTTTTTAAGATAGGCAATGAAAATTATCCCACGTGCATCCCAAAAAACCGACGCCATGATCTTGACTGCAGATGAAATGGTCTTCGCCTTGTTTGCAGTAGTGTTCTCCCTTTTGAATCCATTGTTTTGATTGTTATTTTGCCTAGGGTGTGAAGTAATGGACCCATGTCTCATCAATGGTTATGAAACGGCACAAAAATTCTGCTCTGTTGCTGTGAAATTTTGCTTAACACTCAATTGAAACATTTTCACGACATTGGTTTTGTTCGAGAGTGAGCAAATGTGGCAGCCATCTTGCACACAGCTTTCTCATGTCCAAATTTTCAGTTAATATGCAATGCACCGCACTTTTTGAAATGCCTACTATGCCTGCTAGCTCGCACACTTTCAGTTGGCGATCATCCAGTATCACTTCGTGGATTTTCTTCAATTTTTCTGGAGTCATCAACTCATTTGGTCGACTTATGCGATGCTCGTCTTGACAGCTCGTACGGCCTTGTTTAAACTCTGCTAACCAATATTTTACTGTTGTAAAGGAAGGAGAAGACTCACCCAGAGTAGAATCCAGTTCAGCTTTTATATTGGTTGGGCTGAGACCTTTCAAATATAAGTATTTTATCACATAACGATGATCAATTTTTTCCATTTTCACCAATTCACTGAAAATTCACTGATTCACTATTAATGACTGCCAAACAAATACTAAACAACGTAGCATCTTCAAATGTGAAACATATGCTTCATAGATTGCATAATTTCTAATACAGTGATATTTTTCAAACAACTACTGCCATGTCTAGGTCAGGCCGGGTACTTCTGGGACCACCCTTGTATGGAAAGATGTGAACTGCTAAATAGAGCTGTTGGTAAAACTGAGAAACTAAATACACAAATGGGTATCTTGATGTGGTGTTAACATTTTTATCGAAAATTGAAGGTACCCCATGCAAATGCATTTTGTTTTTAGCCATGCACGTTCCCCATCGTTCTATGTCTTGCCTGGGCTGCTGTTCCGTGCATGGCATGGAAGAACTTTGTTTACCCATCCACACTACACACAAGCTACAATTAGACTGCTTTTATGCCAATTAGACATTAAAAATAATCTGCTATGATGTATTTTTGTAATAATGAAGTAGCTCCCAATGCAAAATTCTATTTTGGAAAAGTTTTGATTGAATCTCGGAATAATGCTGCAAATGTTGGAAATGCAATGAAGGGGTTTCAGTGCATTGTGATCTCACATTGAATCTGAATGCTGTTGCTGAAGACCAATTTTGGCTATGCAGTTCTTTCTCTTGAAACTTATCAGGTTGAGAAACCTGATCCCTTTGGTTTATCTGTGGGAAATGCACCAAAATCTTTGGATGAAACAATTTAATGCCTTTGACTGAAATAATAATGCTCTCAGCCATCAGGAATAAACTCTTTGGGATCCAAGTTAAAGCATGGAGCAAAAAATCACCTTTTACAAACATTATTCCCACACTGTGTTAAACAAATGGTATTAAACACTTGCTGATAAGAGAAAGCAAAGGAGGGCCAAAGGATGCATCGCCAATAATGTCGCTTAAAGTAAGCTGTTAATGGAGAAAAATCTTTGAAAAATTAGTAGAATATGAAGTAATGGGAGTGTTCTGGTGAACAGCACTGCTAGAATTCAGTTGGCAACTGAACATTTTGTGAACTAAGTCAAATTCAACTTCACAATAAAAAATAGGTGGTAGGATAATTTGTCAATAATGTCGTACAGGCTTGCCGTCAACGGCCGTCCGGAGCGATGGTCGTCTTCAACGAGCTCCCTAACCTCTTTAAACAACTTGTGCCACTCAAATACTGTGGAATGGCTTAAGGCAGTGTCCCCATAAGTCTGCTTGATCATATCGAGGGTCTCAGTTGCCGTCTTCCCGAGTTTCGCACGAAACTTCTCGGAATAACGTTGATCTTAATTCAGATTCATTTTGTTTTTCGACGCGGACAAAAAACTTGCTTCACTAAAAACAGTGTCCTCACTCAATGACAGCCCGCAGGCGACTGAGGTTGGTGTCCATCTGTTGCTAAGAGCCCCATCCACCTTACCCTGCCAGGCAGACCCCCCTCCACCGCTCCGTTCGCGTCAGAGAAAATCAGTCCTACCACTTTTGGGTGCAACCCTGTACATGCTCCCTTGAAATTTCCTTGGGATCAAAAGTAGAAAAACCAATTCAAGTGCGGGGTATGCACGTATTTTAGGTTATTAGCTGTAAGGAAAATAAGAAAAATACGAGATAATTTTTTGGTGAAATATTGGTTTGTTTTTAGTATATCAAACTTGAACGTTTAAAAAATAACTATAGAACTGAAAGTAAACTAAATTTGTGTTAATTTTTTACGTATTTCTATCATAATACTATCTGAAACTGCAATATGTCTGCTGATTCAAGTGACATCCCTGTGGTTTCTAGCTTATTTCATATTCACATTGGAAATACATAGCTGGTGAACTAATGTAATATTATAACTCAATCTTTGTTTAAAATTTCTCATTTCTGTTTGTTGACATTAAATTTAATTAAAAAAAAAACATCTCAATAAAAATAATTTATTTTGAAATAATGGGAATAGCCTTGATAGTGATGAGAATAATGCTATTTTAGCCATATTTGTTGTTTAATTATTTTTTAGCCACGTGTATACTTGTTTTGTGTTCAACGATTAGAGGTTTTTGAAACTTCTCCATGTACTATGTTATGCAATAGGTATACTAAATGCCAAAGGAAATAATTTTTTATGAAATACTGTCTTCTAATTAACTCCTTCATCTCAATCACTTAAACTCGAGTTACCTGTTACAACACCAAGGAAATTCTTTCAATGTAACCATCATGATTTTTCCTTGCTGTGCTGCTATTGGAAAACAATTGTGTTGTGGGAGATAATGCATAATTGTTGACATACGAGGGTGTTCTGAAAAGTTTCGGGCCTTAATAATAGACCTTATTTCTTCAAATTTATTTTTAAGATTTCTTATAAGTTTACAAATTTCCTTTTAAGTTGATACACTGTATTCAATGATTCTATAATTTTTTTAATCCTTCCAAATAGTAGTTAACATCTTTCTCAGTAAAAGAGATTTTTATTATTGCAATAACCTCCTCATTTGGTGGAAACTTCTGCCCACAAATTAAAGCTTTAAGGTTGGGAATCAGGTTAATGTCGCTGGGGGCCAGATCTGGTGAGTAGGAGTGGTCAGCCAATTCAAAGTACATTTTGTGAATTTTAGCCATGGCAACTGCCTAAGTGTAAGCAGTTATGTTGTTGTCCTGATGGAAAAGCACTTTCTTCTTATTCAAATGCGGTTTTGTTTTTGCAATTTCTGCTTTCAGATTGTCAAGTAGTAATGCATAATACTCTCCTATCATTGTTTTATCTTTTTGAAGATAATTGATGAACACAATTGTGTAACTAACCCAAAAAAGAGTTGCTATCACCTTCCCTGGCGATGGAACCATCTTTGCCTTTTTGAAGCAGGTTAACACTTCAGAGCCCTCTGTTTTAACTGTTCTTTCATCTCAGGAGTGTAGTGGTGTGTCAAAGTTTCAGCCACAGTTATGAATCGACGTGAAAGATGACTCGCTTCACTTAAACCGCCTCAACAGGGCTCGAAATGTTCATTAAGATGCATTTTTGGTCCAAAGTTAGTAAACATGGCACCCCAACTTGTGGGTAGTCTATGCATGTCCAATTCTTTGGTTGGTTTGCGCAGGCATTCTTTTGATTTGCCCATAGCCCTCTCTCTTTGCCCATAGAGCTCTCTCTCTAACCTTAATTTTTACAATCATTTCATGGTTATAAAAGATGCTGCAGAGTCCCCCGTACACGGTGTCCAATTTGTCTTTGATTTACATAAGCACATTACCTTTAAAAAAATATTTTGTGACAGCTCCACTTTTTTCCCATTTTAACAAAAACCCTCGTAACTATCTTAATCAAATGTTTGCCAAACAACTGAAGGTTCAAAATGGCAAAAATTTAGGTGTTTACCTTTCATTGCATTTTTAATAGCATTCCCCAACTTTTGTTTAAGGGTGCTGCTATATTCATGTTCAACTCGGAAAGATTTCAGATAACCCTCGTATGGCTATGTGTTGTCATGCAAGGCAACTGTAAAGTGTGCTCCATTTGAAGCCACTTGTGTGGCTACTGGCCCCATTTTAAATTAAGAATGGGAAGTGGTTGACATTTTTTATGCTTGTAAACTGGATCATTTTATAAAGTAATTGTTTGTTACAGCTCATAGTTGCTAAATTTTGTTCTCATCTTATCTATACAAGTTTTTACTGTTGTGATTTTCGTTACACTATGTTTGTTGGAATCAATTTGTTTGTTATCAATTTTTCTCATTTCAGTTCTATTTGGAAGAGCATGACATTGGAAAAAATCGTGCTCAAGCATGCGTCCAGAAGCTTGCTGAACTCAATGATTATGTGCAGACATTGGCTTATGAAGGGCCTTTAATTGCAGATTTTCTCAAGAAATTTCAGGTAATATTGTCGTATTGTGGTCATCTGGGTTAACTGACCATTGTTTTGAGTGGTGAGACCTTGAAAAATGTTTAATATAAATATAGAACATGGGTTGGTCAATTTTGGAAAGATGTCATTTTTGTAATGAATAATGCTTGTATATACACAGGAAAACCCCCTTTTTTGTACATTTATAGGGACTCCATAAAAAAGTGGAAAAGGAAAATGTAAATTGCAGGAAGGAGAATTTTCACTATTGGGCATTTTTTTCCAGTTGTCTTCCTCAATAGTGTTTTTAACGTGACACTCAATGGCCACCCCATTGGGGTCAGATGCCTTTGCAGCCACCTCACTTGAGGAACAGACTCTGCATGGCTTACCTTTTGTCTGGCTCATAACCCTCGACCTATATGTCATGGGTGACCCTACCAGGAGCAATTATCATTACTCCCACCCTCACAGCTCTTGGGGACATTGGAACACACAAGCCGTTCCACCACATCAAGGTTGTAGTCCATGGGATGGGATGAGTCTTTGTGTGCGGCAATGTCATCCACATCTACATCTACGTAATACCCCGCAAGCCGCCGCAAGGGCGTGTGGCGGGTGGTGTTAGGTCACCAACCATAAAAAGGAACAATACCACATGCAAAACAACAACACGGAAAATTGCACCCACAGCAGCGCACACACTTGTGCAAAAATCCCTTCATCCAACACTCATGCAAACAAATATACAGAGAACATGTGTGGTTTTACTCTTTCACTGTAGCATTCTCACAGCCACCATCTCCTCTGCTGTTTTTCTTTCATCTTCCCTACTATCCCCAACAAATCTGCAGATGGTAGGCAATTCACTTGGGAGGTGGGGTCTCCTACTCCTCTGTAATTTGATTTCCATGCTTATTATTTGAAAGTGGGAGCCCATATAAGTTAGAAGAGATAAAATATATTAGACTTCAGATATTTTACTCCATCAGCAATGTGCCCATTCTTTATATCTTGATCTGGTACTTGAAAACGGAGTTAAGAATATGATATATCATATGATGTCTTTGTAAAATACCCTAAAGCTTGCTGAAAAGTTAATGGGGCGGCAATGAGGCCCAGCAACACTTTGAAACTAGCCTGTCCAGAATGTATATAATTGTTGCTTATCCCTTAGCAGGTGGAATGGGCAACCTAAAATACACCTTTAAAATTGTCCATACCAGGAAGTGCTGATTTTATGTTTCTCACCAATAGATAATGAAAAGTTATCAAATTTAATGGTTTGTCAGAACTCTGAGCATGACTGCATTTAATATGGCCTTGTAGTTTGGATTTCCAAGCTATGCATGGTTGACGGCTTGAATTTTGAAGCATAATATTTGTTCATCCCTCATTTAATTTAATTTCTTCATTTAGGTTGTTGTTCTAACTGCATCAACATTGGATGAGCAGCTTCGTATTTCAGAGTTGACTCATTCTACTGGGATTGCATTAGTAATTGCTGATACAAAAGGACTGTATGGGCAAATTTTTTGTGATTTTGGTGAAGAATTCAGAGTTGTGGATCAAACTGGAGAAAATCCCGTGTCTGCAATGATAGCTAGCATATCTCAGGTTGGTTTTATTTTAGGTAGTATATGTATGCTTGAGTTGACATAAGCTTAGCCAATGAATTTTAATTTAAGGATACTGAAGGAATAATAACATGCATTGATGACTCCCGCCATGGCCTGGAAGATGGGGACCATGTTACCTTCTCTGAAATCCAAGGAATGGAGGAACTGAATAACTGTCCACCAAAGAGGATCAAAGTAATTGGTAAGAGTCTCAAACAAATTGGAAATATTTTATGGTTGTATCAATTGAGGTAAAGTTATGTGTAGTTGATAGTTCATGTTATCATTAGATAAGTCATATATCAGTGAAAGATCCCATTATTTTCTGGGATACTCTGCTGGGTTTGGAGTGTTGAGGCAAGAATGTCAGTGAAGGGTATCATAAGATTTGTTGGTCTTTTTGATGTTCAATCATAGTTTTTATCCTGCGTAAAAGATTTTGAGGATTTTGCTGCCTTTGTGAGGGTTAGGAGAGGAAGGGGTAATATCTTGCCCACCTAATGAGGTATTACTCATCTCTTGGAGTAGTTGTTGTTCTGAAGAGGATCCTCGCTCATTTTCTTTAAAGAAATCCTTACTCTCTTCTTCTTCTTCCTGCAACAAATCTTTGATATTTGTTTCCAATGAACTGGAGGTTGGCCAAGGACATGGGGCTAGAGGAAAGAGGGGGCTGGTTGGTTGGGGACTGCTGTGGGGAGTGGATGGTGAGGCTACAAAGAGAGTTTTCCATCCAATACTGCTCTTTCTTTGGAATTCCCTTCCTGTTTCCTCCCCTTTGCTGGTCACTACCATTTTGAGTTCAAGAATTGTTGACGTAAAGATTTAAGAAATAAATGTAAGATATTTTCTCTCTCATCTAACAGGTTTATACCTAATTCATGCTAGGAAAAATCAGTAGGTATGTGTATTTAAATATTGGATCTTTAGCAGAACCAATCTGATAAAATCTTACTTCCTCTTGTAACTAAATAAGACAGTAAATAAAATAATCAGGAGAAAACTAGTTCTATGGAAATATATAATCGCTAATGCATGATAGTAAAGGACTGAAAATGTGCTAGTGAACTAGATCAAGATGTTAGCTGACACTCGCCTAATTATAATCTGTAAATCTTTTTAGAAATAATAAAAAAACAAAAATTATTCTGAAGCAATTCGGATTTTCGTATATAGTTGCACTTCAGGGAAAAGAACTTGAAACGTAATCAATAACTTAACCATATAAGGAAAATAATGTAGTAAATCCAATGATGCATAAAATTTAATGAAAACTAGAAAAAACTGCAATGCATTCTGATGCTATTGCAAAATTGGAGAGTAGTGGAGGGTAATTACACTCTGCAGATTGAAAAAGGCAAAAAATAATTAATTTTTTAATAACTAGAAGTGTTTTCTAAATTCTCTAAAAGCAATGGATCGAACGAGTAAACAATGTCTAAGGTATTTTAAAAAAGCTACTTATCTAGTAAATTAATAGATGCAACCCATAAACAAGAGTGGCTACACCAAGTCTACAAGCATTTACGAACACTGAAGGTTATCATATGACTGAAAAGCACAACAGTATTGCTACAAGCTGGTGTCTCTTGAAAATAGTTTTTAAAAGAAATTGTCATGCTTTTAGTCATTACTTTTCCAATATTTCATCGGTATCAGGGCGGTTTTTTATCTACAGTAAACTAAAATATAAATATCAGTTTCACATTTAACTGTGTAAAAAAAGCCTACAAGTATAGATTTTCCTATGAACACTTTGTCTTTTAATTTAGGTAATCACTTGGAAACAAAGCAAAAACAAAACTTGAGATGTGATATTGATGAAAAAAGAGAGTTCTGAAAAATTTCTGTAGAAAGTGCCTAAGTTCATGAAGTTCTGTATAAAGTTCCACTTTTCAACTGACACGCTACCTTGGACTGGGCCAGAGTAAATGCAATGTAGAGTTGAATTTCTGTTGGACAGGAAAGGGCTGTTAGGTAGACTCTTAGATAATTAGTGTAACCTTGAGTTAGTAATCATGAGTCATATTTCATATAGAAATGTAGACTTAAGTAGGCATAGAGAGACTAGCAACTGCATATTATGATTGTTTGTTTAAATAAATCCATGCTTAATTTTTTGAAAGTTTTCTAATAAACGTAATTTTTATCTTCAGGCCCATATACACTTAGCATTGGTAATACCTCAAAATTTTCAAAGTACCAGAGAGGAGGTATTGTTTCACAAGTTAAAATGCCGAAGATTTTGAATTTTAAGGAACTGAAAAAGTCTATAAGTTCTCCTGATATGCTGGTTACTGATTTTTCAAAAATGGACTCTTTGTCAAGTATTCATTTGGCTTTTCTCACACTTCATCACTTCAAGGCAAAACACTGCAGGCTGCCACAACCATGGAATGAGGTAATTAATGTTATTTTGCCTCACATTTAGTAACTGAATCTTAAAAGACATTGATTTGGAATGGTTTGACTTTCTTCAAGCATATTAAAGTGAATTAACCTGTCAATTTAATTTCTTTGATTGTCAGCCAAAATTGTGGTTTTGCTGACTTCTAGCTAGTCAAAAGAAAGTCCCTTAATCTGTCATTATTTCATTTGATTTGTTTGCTATATGTTTTCCACTTATGGATGAAGCTGTTAAAATTACCCTAATCAATTTTTTGTCTTAGACTTTTATTATGGTGCTCAGACCGTGCATTCTTCTCTGGGAGGCTGCATTAATTGAAAATCCATTGGTTGAATCCCAGTTGGAACAAACTTTTTTGGTTCAAAATTAGCCATCTGGAATTTGTTGCGACATGCCATTGGCACATTTTTCTATTTCCATGCCCCCTCTTCAATATGTTGAACTCAAATGAATGTTTTTCACAATGTTGCAGGTTTTTTTGTGTGAATGTTTGTATTGGTCTTGTGGGGCCATTTCCTTTGCTGGGCTCTGCATGTTTGCTGCAACTTTTTTCTATTGTGTGTGTTTGCTTTTCCAAAGAAGCCTCTTCTGCCTTGTGTGTAGTTTACCTTGTGTAGTGTGTGAAAATTACTGTGAAGAAGGCCAGTTTTTTTGGTTTTCTGACCGAGGGCCAAGGAGGTCTTTAACACATTTGCACCTTCCAATGTAGGCAGATCTATTAGCTGTGTACAGATGTTTTAATAAATTAACATAGTACTCCAGGAAAGTGTGTCTTTACATGAGAGAAATGTTGTGCACATCTCTTCTTAATTATCCAATTAAATAGCACTATTTAAGTCACTTCTGTGTAGTGGTATATGTGGTACTATCAGTAAGGGTGGAATAGTGACTGCAAGGTCATGTTGGTTTGATTTGTCAGTAAATTAATGGCTAAATTGTTTTTATCCTGATTGTGGTTCATTTTAGTAGAGGTTACTTGTTTTATTCTACACTTATTCATATAAAGTTTTCTTTTTTAGTAATAAATGGTAAAAAAATGTCTTCACTGAATGTGTACATATGAGTACACTCTGTATCAATATTTAACTGTTATTTCTCTAATTCTATTTATGTAATGGAGAACATTTTGGTCAGGTTTTTCTTTTATTTTAGGTAATGCATTCAAGTTTTAACAGATTATTTAGTATTATTGTACAACCCCCTAATCAAATCCATTAACTCCCCTTTCCATTTTTGAACTAACACCATAGCGCATGCATTTCTATTAATTATTGCTCATAGAGGAATTGTGTGGATCTAACTTCATTTGCAAGTATTAGGTGATTAAGCAGTTCCATGAATTATTTTAATTTTAACAAAATAAATTAACTGTAATGTAGGTATATTGGAAATGGTAATTTTATTAGAAATGTCTGTAGATACTTTACTTAATCTTTATTTCACAGTGATTTTTGAGAGTCAATTTATAGATGAATGGTCCACTTTAATGGGCTATTGAAATGTGTAAAATAATATTTTACATCACTTAACCTAAAATTTTATAAAAATTATTCCACTTCAGAATGATGCTGAAGAGTTCTTGAGTTTGGCAAGAGATCATGCTCCTAATTTCAATGTCTCAGAGTTCAAGGAAGATGATCTACTCAAATTCGCCAAGATGGCTTCTGGAGACATTTGCCCAATGAATGCTGTTATTGGAGGAATTGTTGCTCAAGAAGTAATTATATAAATGGCTGACTTTGGCTCTGTATGTATTTTGAGATTAATATTTTTTGATCTAATGACTCTATTATACTTGATTCATAGGTTTTAAAAGCATCAAGTGGAAAATTTATGCCAATATTTCAGTGGCTCTATTTTGATGCTGTCGAATGCTTGCCAGACGAAGTGCCAAATATCATGGAATTTCATTCAGTAAGTACAGTGTATTTTTATGCAAACTTCCTAGTTAAATGGCTGCATATGAAGTATTTAGAATGGGTGCATAAAATATGCCATATAACTATTAAAATTTTTGTCTGGAAAAAAAGCCACAAAAAAGTGAGGTAGGGGCTAGTTAGATTTAGCCAAAGATAGTTATCACATGGTAGCCACGTACCTTGAAAGCCTGGAAGATTAAAAATAATAAATTACTCCCTTGACTCCCTTCTTTCCAATGGAAAATGATTAGAGATTTTTAGTTGTTGCTCATGCTTGTGTGAGTAAGAACTTATTGTTTCATCAAGAATTCCCAGATTATCAATTTAGTATTCCATGACTTATGGAGCAATATGCACCATGGGTGCTGAGAGCACTAACTCTTGGCAAATGCCTATCATTTCCCAAATATTGATAAAATGATGTTGAACCTTGTCTTGAACATTTTCAAGCACTGATGATTAAATATGATTTGCTGTTATCACCATTATAAAATACAGATAAAATGGGCATGTACTGGAAATCTTTGATGGAAAATATGCATGCTTTATAAAGTGAAACCAATATTTCTGGTCGAAAAATCACTAAAGAAAGGGCGTTTATTCTACCAGTTGCTAATGCCTATTGTAGTCAAATTAATAAGTGATGCCATGGGATAATATTGACAACCTCGAACTATGGGGAGGATTATGGATGGCCTGTCTCTACCACAAAGGAATTTAATAAATTCATAGTTCATTGGGATTATCAGAACAGACTGGGTCCATGATCATTTCATTCCATAAGATATAAAATACCACATTAATGTTCTGTGGATATATCGAGTAGAAATAAAAGTGCTTTATTATTATTATGAGCAACAATTGAAACTTCAAAATCATTCATATCCATTTAAATAAAACAATATGGAAAATGTTGTTTTATTTAAATGGATATGAATGACAGTTTATCAACTTATAATTATGAAACTGTTGGATATTAAATTTTAAGCTAAAGGTTATCAGAAATGTACATTTCCATTGTGTTTGATTATCTTTTGTATCTCATACCATTGAATTTCACGCTTGGTGATTTTATTGAGGACTATAAGAAATTCAGGAAATAGCAAAACAAGCAAGAGTATCATACTTTTCTGAAGAAAATAAATGGTTATATTTAAGGTGGTTGAAAATCATATATTAATGACATAAATAAATGAGATACCTCTTTCTTGAAAACATTGATGTGGAAAGTGTAAGTGAATTAGGGTTTCAAATCATCATTATTTCAGTATAAAAGCACCTACAAATCTCCTTCTAAAAATAATGGGTGCTGCTTGAAAATTCCATTTATTGAAACAAATATGTAGCCATAACAGAGTAAACAAGTGTAACCGAAGAATGGCCTCATGTAATAAATAACATGAATATACCTGCTCTACGTATCTCTTTTACTTGAATTTGCAAAATACTTTCCCAGTACCATTTGTGTGCATTTATCAAGCCGTAAGCAAACTCTATTACCTACCTAATTATTATCATAAGTATGGTATATGGCCATCTTTTTATGCTCTTGATTACAATTCAAGAATGCGATTGGCATGCATAATTCACAATTATGATACTCTTTCATTTGCAAGTAAGTTAATTTTCCCTGGAATACCATATTTTTTTGGTGATATCACATAATTCTATGAGTTAATATTTTTCCTTGTCAAATATAATGCAAGCATTATTGTAAACAATGATTGTTCACTTGCTGGTTGTTTATATCCATTGAGTAGTTGTTAGTTTCAAATGTTAGTAGTGGAGTTTTTTTGTCACTCAACTGCATCTACACAGCTCCTCTTTGCAATGATATCTAAGCATGGAATAAAATTAACTAACCAAAGTAATGATGATATCACAGACAAATTATTTGGATGAACCTTTAATCATTAACCATATATCATTGAAAAACAAAATCAACCAGCTAATTGATGAGTGTTATTATTGATCTCGTTGACTTTTAGCTCAAAATATGTAATTTAAATGTCCAAAAAGAAAATTGATAAGAGACAACTTCATTAGCATTTGTTAAAATTATTAAGGTTTGTTTGAATTAAGCATTCTTTGTTTTTTTTGAGTTTTATTATACCATATTAAACTTCCCTAAGTGAAACAGCCATATTTCTTAAATAACTTTCAATTTCTTCCTTATTGGTGGCTTCATCTTGAAGCTAATTGAACCCGTTTTTTAACTGAGTATAAATACTGAACAAAGAGTCATAACACCAGCCCTTACATCATTAAAACCCTCTAACTACCTTTGTGAACTAGTTTGAAGGACTTGGGTATGATCCTATAAAACCTGCAAAACACCTTTACTGTGAACTGTTTTTTCTACCTCTTGTATTAATTCCAACCCCATGGCCACCTTGCACTATGAACTTTCTTCTGTTAAAGAGGGAAACATGAAAAAATATAATGGGAATATATAACATTTAGATAAAACTGAAGCTTATAAAAATTCATTGAATGTGTTAATAAGTAAGATAAAAAGAAAAAAATCAAATATTGGAACAATAATGGGTAGTAAAAAATCATTCAAGTAAACAGTAATGCCTTGGTCTAAATGAAACTGGCAGAAGTACCAAAATGTGGTATGAGTTAAAAAATAAAGAAAAAGTTATTGACAACTACTTTCTGGCTAGACACCCTGTAAATACTTTTGTATAATTAGATGTAATTGAAATAGAAATATTGTAACTGTTATCATTCATTATCATCAGCACAGTGAATGGGATATTTTATTGAAGTGTTTATATTATAACAATGGGACAAAACTTAATGTATATCAACTTTGTTTTACTCAGAATGGAAGTAGATACGACTCCCAAATCGCATTATTTGGAAAAGAGTTTCAAAAGAGGCTTGAATCACTGAGGTATTTTGTCGTTGGTGCTGGTGCCATTGGATGTGAGCTGCTGAAGAATTTTGCAATGATGGGAATAGGGGCTGGTGAGTTAATGCTGTTAAGCTCTGCTATCATTCCCGAACTCCTAACCCATCTAACAGTCGCTCCTTAAACTAACAAAAATAATGGACTGAAGTGAAGTGCTATTATCCTGGAGGGCATTAATTTGTTTTGATGTAGTTTTGGTTAAATGCAGTGGACATGTCCGTATTTATCAGTATACTGTTTTATATTTATAGAACATAAGAATTATGACAAAAATGTTACTGTAAACCTCCTAAAAGATACTTGCATTTGATTATTATAAATGAAAAGTAAATGTCCAAGGAAAATCATGGTTAGTCTTATGGCTAAGATTGGTTATTTGCACTTTATTTTTGTCCGTAAATCTACATGGTACGATGTAAGGCACCGCTAGGGTATGTGGCAGAGAGTGATTATACACCAGACATAATCAAAAATGAAATTTTTCTTGATTTTTAGTTACAATATGTTTGTAAAATAATTCAAATAGTATAGATCATGATAATGACAGGTACATGCATTGTGGTATCTTAGAGAGAGATACTTCTTTTCTTTAGCGGAGTGGTTAGTAAAAAGAACAGTAACTAAAACTAGATGAAATAAAAATATACAAGGATTCTTCGAATGAGAAAATAAAAAGAATGTTCTCTGCTTACCACGTTCAAGTGGTGTTATTCTGTTCCCTTACCATTTGTGAGAAAAATTATATCTTAAATCCATCTCTTGTGCCCTTAATACTTCTAATTTTATTGATGTGATCTCTCCAGATGTATTATGACAGGGCCATTAATACATTTTCAACATCATTACTCAAGAGACCATCCAATTTATCCAAGATTTTTTTATCTGTAGTTAAACCTTTGCTCAATGTGTGACTCTCACCTAGTTTCTCTAATAATCTTGGTACATTACTCATTTTATCATGATATCATATACAAATCTAGCTCCTCTATGCTGCTCATGATCTAATTCAGCAATCAATCCAACTTCATGAGGCTCACATATACTAGCAGCATATTCTGAAGTAAGCCTATTTAGTGAAATATAACGTTGCTCTTAAACAGTTTGTCATATTTCACCAATACCCTTTGATTGAAGCATAATTTTTTATTAGCTTGTTAACACATTCTCTGTAAATTTTTCCTTAGGAGAGGTTGAGAGTAATGGTAATGCCCTAGTATTTAATCAAGTCTGCACTTTTCTATTTTGGTATTTATGATACAGTAGCCATTAGGGAGGGAACTACTCCTATTCCCAAAAATCATCAGCACATGCTATTTTAATTTTGATTCACCCATCATCCCACCAACATTTTATAGCGTCAAGGTCGAAAAAATGTTGAATTCCTTGTAGGGCTGGTGAAGAAGGGCAATTTGAATGCTTGAACTACATTTTCAATGGAAATTCTATGATCCATCTTAAATATTAGGAGCCATTAAGTCTTTACAAGTATGAGGTCAAACAATCAAGGAAAAACTATCATAATATTTTCATAATAGCATCTAGTAATGATTATAAAGTCACAAGAATTATCTTGAATTAACTTAAGAGATAACATATGATAGAAATTCTGCTCCAACAAAATTTGATAAATTATCAGAGAGAACTTCCGGACATTGCAAAGTTTTAATGATCAGAGTGTAACCAACCGCACTCATTAATTTCTTATGCCTTGTGACAGTAAAGAGGTGAAAATGTCAGAACAAATTTTTCAAAATAAATGATCAGTTGGGATTGGTGGAGTACCTATACTCTTTATCGAAGTAGCAGCTAAATTAATATCCCACCCTTTATCAAATATCTCTAATAGTAAATTTCCCACAAAACTGAAAATATCATTAAATATTCTAGTTCCCACATTGATTTGGAGAATAATAGACCAATAGCATCTTGTTTTTTCTCAAAAATCTTCTAAAAACTTTTTTGCGATAGTAGTAAATTATTTGAAATTCTTTAACCTTTTGCTTACCTCCGCATAAGCACACAGTATGTACAAATGTAGATACTTAAGCGAGTTTCGTAATAATTATAAGGCAATAAAGAATATTTTTTTGCATAGTTGAAACCAAAAGCTAGCCAAAAAGAGAAAATAAGGCTGATTCCAAGTCTCTAAATATTTACTTCCAGTGCATTGTGAGCCACGTTAACCTTGGTGTTTTTGGGGGATGACCATACCCCTATGCCACTTTGGTTTTGAATTATCAGAGAATCTGGAGTATTCATATTTAACCATTCATTGATGGCTAGCTGCTGGGATTACATCTCTAATCACTTGTAGATAATTTTTCATGTAATTATTGCAATGCATAATGTCTCCTTAACTTGTTTTTAGAGTGTGTTCCATCTTGATTATTCCCTTCCAATTTATCTAGGGGTTCATGCATCCCCAAATCATCTGTATAAGTGTCAATAAATATATCAGGTTATAATCTTCATGTAAGCCACTGTCTCAGGCGTTACTTGGCAGATGTCTTTCATATTAGGTGTATATGAGGGAAGACTCACGTGGCAGGGTGGCATGTTGCCATGCAATGAAACCATGATCATGAAAAGTTGGTCCCAAAAGACCCAAAAATTGTTTTCTCGAAGTTGAGAATAAAATTGGTATGGTGCATGTACTTGTAATTAATGTGGTACACATATTGTTAAACCTGTTTAGTCTTGTTGTTATATCTATTTGGAAAATGATGCATAGTAACAGTTTTTCTTTGCATGGAAATGAAGCAAACTATGATTATTTTGATCAAAATAGCGTTTACAACCATTTTTGTGCAATTGCCCTCTTTTGTCATACGTTGTACTCTCCGGAATGTGCAATTATTTGTAGAAATCATTTTTATTATTCCTTTACCAAATATTTGTATTCTTTAAGGTATACAGTTATTTTCCTTGCATGTATCTAAATCTTTAACTTAAAAGTGAACAGCACTGGTAACACTGTGTGGTTATCTGGGGATTTCAATTTGCTGGGTATGCAGGTTCCTGTATGTTGAAATTTGGTATTGAATATTGGCATTCAAGTCACCTTTTTCACCAAAAGAACGAAAACACTTATGACTAGTCCTCTTCAATCTGGTGAAGAAGGTGGTAATGCCACAGAAATATTAAAAAGTTTTTGAGTATCTTCCGTTTTTTTGTCTCATCAACATGCCGTTATATTATAATTACCCTCAAAGACCACTTACCTTCTGAAAAATAAAATATACCACTTCTCGTGTAACTTCTGCTACTCTTTTTACCAAGGTGAATGCACTGGTACATTTGAATTTGTGAAAGGAAGGGCAGGAGTTGCATGTTAATTTGTTAATTGCATTTTTGGATGTACAAGTGGCTAGAGGAAAATACTCGGGCGAAGATAATTAGTCTCTGGGGTGGAGAACATAGCACTCACAATTTGAGTGGTTGCACAAAGAGGAAGATAGGGTGGTTTTGTGAGTGGTCTTGTGAATCTCAGGATGTCATTCAAGTATGGTGATGTTTGAAGGAGGCCGAGGGGTATTACAGGGGGGATATTATGGATTTTATGCGCAACAGGAATAAAGGTGGTTGCTCCCAGTGAAGAGGCTGGAAGGTTTGGTTTTGTAAGAAGTTTTCTTCTAGTGGCAGATATATACTAGTGTATAGACAATAATGTAGCTGGATTCCCCTCTTCTCTATCCCCTCCAGCTGCCTTGGATTCTCTAGCTGCATTTGCAAGGTCGTACGTAACATGCTGTAGCTAGCAAGCCCGAGCTGTGGTGTTAAAGGGGTGAGGGGAAGCTTGCAAACCTCTCCTGACTTGTCACTACTGGTCACAATTTTTAAGGCCGGTGTCAATCATCCAGCTTTAAATGGAACAAACTGTTTTGGCTCTCAAATTTTCTTAAGTGTATCTCACAAGGTGACTAGCAGTTGTCTAAGAGCTTGCATCATTTAGCAAAATTTGCATTTTCTTTTGATATTCTGCTCAAATAGTTTTCTCATATTCTAGAAGGTAAATATGTATTAAACTGCACCCATTCCCTATCAGTCTCATCATTATTAAATGATTATATGAAGGTTTCTATTTTTATATTTTTAGTCTAATAATGAAAATACGGTAATTTATTGTTGAAAATGGCTTTATTGTTTTTCCAAGTATTATCAATGATAATCAATACACTTTTGTATGTGCTCAAGCCAATTTTCGTGCCACTTTTTCCACTCCAATTGAGGTACCTCCAAAACATGGTTTTTGAATGCATCAACGGCTTCTTCTGGCGCTGATAAATGTTGGCCATGCAATTTTTTCTTGATAAACAGGAATAAAAAGAAATCATTTGGTGCTAAATCAAGGCTGTACAAAGGATGACCCTACAATTTGACATTTTGGTCCGTCAAATTGGTAGTTGTTTCTGCCGATTTGTGAGAGCTTGAACTTCATTGCCGCTTCTTTTTTCATATTTCACCAAGCACTTCTGCCAAAGAAATGCTTGTGTACCTTTCAGAGTTTGCGGTTCTACATTGCTCTAATGGTACGGTTGCCACATGTCCAGTTATTCCGAAGAAACAGGTAATCATTTGCTTCGATGTGCTTCTTGCACGAATCACTTTTGTCATCTTTGGAGACCCATACAGTGGATTGTTGCTTTGTTTCGGACTCAAACACATAGATCCAAGATTCGTCACCTGTGTAGATGCTATACACAGCTTTTGATGCACTGCGATTGTATTTGTTAAGAATTTCTTTGGACCAATTGACATGTGCACCTTTTTGAGCTTATGTCAAATTATGTTGGATCCAACGCGGACATTTTTTCACAGCTAAATGTTCATGCAGTATCTTATTGATGCTTGTCATACCAATCTCCAAGGATGCCTCAATCTCAGGATAAGTCACATGACGATCTTCCTTGACTAGTTCTTGCACAGCATCAACATTTTCTGGCACAACAACTGATTTTGGATGTCCTTCATGACTTTCATATCGCTGATCGAATGGCAGCCATGATGGAATACGTTTTACCAGCGTTTCACAATGGCAAAGGATGGGGCTTCATCGCCAAAACTGGAAGTAATATTATCGTTGCACTTCTGTTCTGATAATCCACGTCGAAAGTCATAAAAAAATCATCGCACGAAAGGGTTCATGAGTTAACTCCATTTTTTCGCTGAGAAAAAATTTTGGAGACACTGTAAACAACACATGTAATGATCAAACGACAGAATGATCTGAAGAAAGTTAGCGTTAAAAGGTTGAAACTTTCATATGGAAACGTCAGATAAACCTAATGCACTTATGTGTTGTCAAGGCACAAATGGTCTACTAGATTTATGGCCCCATAATTTCCTCTGTTGCTGACACTCTCCTAGTGGCCACATAAAGATCAGATTGAATGGAATCCATTCAGCTCCCTGAACTAGAAATGCTCTCCTTAGCGCCTTATTTTGAACTGAACCTAGTTCATGCGTAGAAGTCTCATGTAGGCCTTGTGGCATAATTTTCCTCCAATATAGCCCTAACAAGTGGCTACAAGTGTGTATTATCCCTTACTGAAATCTTGGGATCGCACCTCGCTCGTAATCCTTGTCTTCACAAATTTCAGCAACCTATTGTGTACTGAAGGATCAACCAGATCAAAAACTACGTCGACGTTTTCTATGAATTCCTGTAGCCTTCTCTTATTTCCACTGAAATGTTCACCAATTATATTTATCGCCTCTGCAATTCCACAGTAACTGCAGCTACCATTTGATTCTACAATCCCTTCCATCTTCAAAAGACTATCGCCTCACCACACTGCCCAATTAATTTCTATGGGAGGGGTAAAAGAGGAGCAAGTGTGCTTTACTTACAATGTCAGCAAACTGTGTAATCCCCTCTCGTCACCTGCACGACTGCTGGTGGGAATCCTTCGGGGTTACCTTGGTCTATCTCCAAACGGTTGTCGGTCCATCAGCAGCTCTAGGTGGCAATCCTATGTTTCCTTCGGGCTGCAAATAGGTGGCCTTTGCTGATTCTCCTATCCCTCGCTCCTTGGCTACCCGGTGGCACCTCGTGATCCGGTGATCTTGGTGATCATTCCTCCACTCTCAGGGAAGACAGCAGCAGCAATTGAGTCCTTGTGGAGCCCTGCCCACTAGCACCACTAGTGGGCAGGGCTATAGTCCGCGTCATGGCCACCAGATTGCACCAGTTTGCATATTTATGGCACAGACCACGTAAAAGAGGATCAAACTGCCATGCTTCTGGGAAATTACTCATCCGAGGCCAATCCTATCACCCAAGGATGTAAATACTCGAGACTCCGTATAATATGAACACTTTTTATGATATAAAATGGTTTTAATAATTTTCCTGTTCTCCAGTATTTCTCATATTCATAAAATATCTCCAACTTTAGAGTTGCAATAGGATGCCTGTCCAATCCCCTGCTGTTATTCAGGTTTGAATAACATTTATTGTCATGGAAGTGTTCACTTCCCTAAGTTTTAAAGAGTACAAAGTTTTTTGTTTCAATAATTGTGTAAAATTTCGGTGTAGGTGTGTTTTCACACTTGCTGAAACCCCTTCATCATAAAATAATTTGTTTGTTTGGTGTACAGGAGATGGATGTGTCACTGTAACAGATATGGATTTGATAGAGAAATCAAATTTGAATCGACAGTTCTTATTCAGAGCATGGGACGTTCAACAACCAAAATCCACCATTGCAGCAAGGGCGGTGAGTTTATTTCAATTTCATCATCATTAGATGTAAATTAAGTATTGTATCAAGGAGAAGTGTCATCATTTCTAGTCGTAATATTGGATGTTTAAAAGTTTTTCTATCTCTATTTTGATAGGTGAAAAGAATGAATCCCAAAATTAATATTGTTGCTCATGAAAATAGAGTTGGAACAGAGACGGAGAAAGTTTATGATGATGCCTTCTTTGAAAACCTTGATGGTGTAGCCAATGCCTTGGACAATGTGGATGCAAGTATGAATGAAATGCCCTAAAATGGTTTATTTGTAGTGGAAGTATTTACTGATAGCCATGTATGCATACTGAATGAATTTTTTTCAGGAATTTACATGGACCGTAGATGTGTTTACTACAGGAAGTCTCTTCTGGAATCTGGAACATTGGGAACAAAGGGAAATACACAAGTGGTGGTTCCATTTCTCACTGAATCTTACAGTTCTTCACAAGATCCTCCGGAGAAGAGCATTCCAATTTGCACGCTTAAGAATTTTCCATATGCGATTGAACACACATTACAGTGGGCTAGAGATACCTTTGAAGGTGTATTTAGGCAAGCAGCTGCCAATGCAGCTCAGTACTTGACTGATCCCACCTATATGGAGCGTGTTCTTAAGCTTCCTGGATGTCAACCAGTATGTATGGCAATTTTTGGTGTCATGTTTGCCTGCTAAAAAGTTTCTAATTAGTTACTAACCATCATCTCACCTTGCTTCGTGGCACATTATTTATATGATTTTTAATTTGTGTGGTGTTTGCTGGCTATAAAGTTTCTAATTTGTTACTAACTATGACCTCATTTTACCTGGCTTCATGTGCATTACTTGTATGATTTTAAATTTCTGTACATATGGTGTTATGTTTGCAAGCTAATAAATTTCTAATTAGTTACTAACCCTAATATTCATGTTGCATTAGTTATAAGACGTTTAATTTTTGTGTGTATGGTAGTTTTGTTGAGTGAGAATTTTGCTCAATATTCTACTTATCTTTGTTTGAATGAAAATGATTTTTTGCAGACCGGGTTAGTCAGGTGGGTAACTGCCTACCTAAAGGTTGCGGGTTCAAGTACAACCTTGGGCATAGGCATAGCACATTATTGTAAAAAGGAAAGTTATGCATGATCCAGTTGTGTATCCAGTCTGTCTATTCTAAAACAATATAGTGCTACGTGCCCCAAAAATGGTAAGACTGAAGTTATTTCATTTCAAATTCTAGTAAACTCATGAATTAATTCACAGGATTGAGGACCATTCTATGTCCGATGAAATCTCCCTTAATTAGCATCACATATGTGGGTAGTCTTAAAAGTTTGCGACTTAACAAATAAACGAGACATTTTTTCTTCAAACTTGTTATTTTCAGCATGGTTTCCTTTTTAAGTCTATGCCGTTTTCCAATGATGCTCTTTTTTAACCCTTCTAAATAGTAGTTGACATCTTCTCCACAAAATAGATGTATGCAATAACCTCCAGTGAAAATCTTTGTCCTCCAAGTGAAGGTTAAGAAATGGTAAACAGAAGTGACTGGGAGCCAGATGTGGTGAATATGGTGACTGGCCAACCAATTTGAAGTGAAATTCATGAATTTTAGCCATGGTGACCACTGGAATGTGAGCTGGTGCATTGTCGTGATAGAAAAGCACACTCTTCTTCTTTAAATGTGGTTCTTTTTTCTGATTTCTGCCTTCAGTTTGTCAAGTAATGATGCATGGTACGAGGTCAAAAAGTTTCCAAATGTTTTGAACAGTACTCCTCCAATTGGTAATTTTTTAATCCACTTGGAGGCAACGTGTCTTGGGAAACTTCCCGAACAACTGCCATAAACCATTTTGCTTTCTCCTTTTGTTGATTAGTTGTGGCCGTTAATGTTAAGGGGCATTCGTGGAGTAAGGCAAAAAATCTGATCCACGGAAAGAAGCTGTCTGAAGGAGCAGCGTTGGTCTGTGAAAGTTAGCCAATCCTTTACAGAAAGGTTTGAGTTGATTACCAAGACTTATAGTGAGGATGCTATGAAACTTCTGCATGTTATGAGTGGTTAACCTGGTTCAAAAAGGGGTGGCAATCAGTGGAAGATGATGAGCATTTCGGAAGACCATTAACGTTGACTGATGACGACCACATCGAGAAAATAAATGATCTTGTTCATGCAAATCTTCATTTGGCTGACAGGGAACTTGCAGAAGACTGTGGCATCTTGTTTGATTAATGCTGTGAAATCCTGACTGAAAAATTGAGGTTGCAGGGAGTAATCGCCAAATTTGTGCTTCGCCTGATGACAGCAGGCCAGAGACAACTTCTAGTTAAAGTCTCTCAGGAGCTGTTTGATCAAGCCGAAGAGGATGAAAACTTCTTGTCCAGGATCATAACAGGTGATGATTCACGGGTTTATGAATATCACATCAAAACAAACTTGCAATCTTCACAATAGATTGGTGAAACATCCCCCACCCCAAAAAAGCTCGATAAGTTTGCTTGATTTTCAAGGTAATATTGGCTGTTTTTTCTATGCAAAAGGGGTTGTGCATCATGAATACCTACCTAAAGGATAGGCAGTCAACACAGAGCATTACCTGGGGGTTATGAAATGCCTAAGAGAGAATCAGGTGAAAATGGCCCAAACTTTGGAGGAGCAATGAGTGGTTTTTTCGCCACGACAATGCACTGGCTCATTCATCTGTCAGAACTCATGAGTTTTTAGCCAAATACAAGGCCGCTGTGGTTTCCCACCCACCCTACTCACCAGACCTGGCCCCATGTGACTTATTCGTGTTCCCAAAACTAAAAACCTCACTCAAAGGAAAAGATTTGCCATTATTCCAGAGTTGGATAAAAATTTGATGGAGGAGCATTCCGGGAGAAGTGTTTCAGGGCTGTTTCAAAAAGTGGAAAAACTGTTGGGATAAGTGCATACGTTGGGGTGGAGGCTACTGTGAAGGGGACCCGGACCAATAATTTGTTTGTAAAGTATTTTTTGGTAATAGGTAAATTTGGTAACTTTTTGAACAGTCTTATTACTCCCCTGTATTTTTACCTTTTTGAGGGTATTTGATGGACACAATTCCATGACTATATCTCGAAAAAACAGTAACCATCACCTTCCCGGTTAATGGAACTGACCTGTCTTTGACATTTTTGGGGCAGGTTCGCCATTCACAGTTCACTGTTGGTCTGTTCTTTCATCTCAGGAGTGTAGTGGTGGATCCAAGTTTCATGTACAGTTGTGAATTGAAGCAAGAGATCATTACTTGTTTTGCTTAACAGCCCCATTAGGGCCTTTGAAATGTTCAGTCTGAAGTATTTTTGGTCCAAAGTAAGCAAACATGGCACCCAGCATGTGGGTAGCTTATGCATGCCCAATTCTTCAGTCATTGAATGGCAAATGCATTTTTTTCATTTTACCATAACCTCTGCTATCTTGCTAACCTTAATTAGACATTCATCTGGTACGATTTGGTAAACTTTTTTGATTTTATCAGTCGTTGCAGTTATTGGCCATCCTGTACACTCCTCATCAGCCAAGCTGATACGGCCACTTTTAATTCAGCTTCCGAATGCTGCAGCCATGGTCATGAATGCTGCTTCAGAGTCCTCTTACTCATCCTGTCTCACTCATCAATGATTTGTGTAGGCATATTGCCTTTCAAAAACAAATACCAAATGCAGCTCCTCACTCTATTTTTTTCCATTTTCATAAAAAACCCCACTGTGACTTGGTCAAGCAACAAAGCTGAGTGTCCAGATTGGCTGAAATTTTGGTAAATGCCATTCAACGCATGCCTAAAAATATTTCCCAACCTCCATTAAAGAATACTGCCATCTTCATGTTGAGATCAAAAAGCTTTCGGATCACGCAGGTAATAGCCAACTCTGCCAACAGAGGATAATTTATGATTATTCAGCAGCATAGTATGGATTTCTATCTATCTATTGGAGCTAAAACTTTTAAATTTTGGTCACTTGAAATAATGGACACAACTTGTGATTCGTTACTACTTTTCTTCCGGGGAAAACATCCCTCCCAATGGACACACTTAAGAAAATAGCTGATTCACTGGAAAATATGTTTCTTGAGATATCTCAAATTGGTGGAGCAGTAATGAAGTAGTGGGAGATGTCATGCTAATAATTCCAAAATGTGTAGAACTTATGTTGCACAGAGTAATTCGTGAATGGTTTTGTATGGCTTGTTCACTCAATGTTCAAGTAGAAGTTTTCAAAATTGCGAAAGATATTCAATATGAGATCAAAGCCCCAAATGGATGGCTTGAAAAGTTTTGATCTAGGCACCATATCTGAGGCATGTACATATACCCTCTCATTAGTGAGCAAACATTATTACCTTGAGTATGGATTCAATTTGCCTTTCTTTTGAGTTGAAAACCTTTATGCTCTCTAGGATTTTTGATTCCAGGGTACGTGTTTCTGAATTTTTAATCACTTGACTGTTGAGTCTTTCTGAATTGCATTGAGTGTTGTGACCGAGGGAAATGAAATTTTCTTGTTGGTATTAATTATTAGATATTCTATTTTTCATATCTAATGACATCAATTGTGAAAAAAGTAAAAGCTTATGAAAATATTTTATGAAGAGACAATTGTGAATTGTTTTTAATTGCTACAAATTAAGTAATCATGTTTTATTGCCATCAAAACCTAATTCTCAACTTATATTGGTCACTGTAATTACACTGCAGATAAAGTTGGATGCAATGCATAAGTTTTACATTTCACACAAAACATTGAGTGTAAATAAACACCATCATATTCAACAACTGAATTGTTTTTATAATTTTATTTACTTATTTGCATATTTTTTTGCAATTAATGTGTGTAACATTCAGAATTACCAAGTATAATGTAAATTGTGAATTGAATTAAATTGTTTTTTATTTATTATTTGTCTGTTTTTCATTAAAAATTGATATCCTCATTGACATTTGTGCAAGCTACATTCAAATACTCTTTACCACAACTTAAGCTTTTGTCCATGAAAACCTGCCTTACATAAATATGGTATCTATAAAGGTTTATTCACATTGAATTTTTCTTCAAGAATGCCGAGGACAGGGTGACTGGCTCCACTGCAATGGTTTATTAAATGCCATCCATCTAATGAGATGTTAAATTGTGGACCCTGTAGCAATGTTCTTCAAGAATAGTCGATGCCAATGTGGGGTTTTTCTCCACCCATCTACTGACCTTCATTTGTTGGAAATCCTACCTCCACCATATTACCCTCTTTATCCATAATGGTGTATATGATCGCAGCTGTTTGTCGCCTCTCCTAATAAACACCATCAATGCTTAGCATTAGTAGTAGTGCTGTTTAATTTAACCCATCACTAACCCACTGTTCTTAACAATGTTTACTAATTTATTAGCCACAAATTCTATTTTTTTTCAATATCAAATGTGTAAATAATATAGGAAAATTTGCCCTCCATGGCTGATTTTCCCCGTGTCTAACTCGATATATAATTGTGCTCTTTTTGATGCATGATTCTAATAAATTAGTAATTGAAAAACTAAGCAAAATAATTCTTAATACTATATTTCCATGTAAAAACTATTTCCTTATCTGTGCGAATAAATGCAAAGGCACAAAAAAAAGCTGTTATCCAGATCTTTGAAGTTGGCTACATTCAGTCCTGGCTATAACCTTATGGTTGAAGTAACTGGTGTTTGCCTATTATAGTAATTGTAGCTAACAGTAAATTCTTGTTGACTTGAAATTTTTAGTGAAACCAAGTTATTAAAAAATTTAATTAATTTCATTTTATAATTTTCGCCATCTATGATAGATCTCCGTATAAGTCACCTAAGTATTTTATTTTTTGGCAAGGGGTAGCTTAAAAGCAATAAAAATAGTTTATATTTGAAAAGAACTCGAGGCATTTGAGGAGTTCACTCTATCATGTTTCTTTCTGACCTGTTTGGAAATTGGCTGTTAGCATTGGCCCTCCAAGTCTTTGTCTTGGACCCAAGCAGAAAAAATATGGATAGCCTGCCACATACCCTTAGCTATTTTACATTTTAAATGCCAATGCTGCATATCTAGTACCTCCATTAATCATTTTTATTGAAATTTATATTTTCATATCCATGAGCAGTCATTTTGAAATATTTTAAACTTGAAAATCCCCCACGCTAAGATCCACCCCATAGCTAACTGTAGTTAACTGGGGTGGCTTACATAAAATAAGTTATAGTTTTTATTATTAGAGTATTGAATTGAGTATGCATTGTTTGCTTCATTTTTATTCAGGTAGAAACATTGGAGCTGGTGAAAAAAGCCTTGGTGGATGATTGTCCTTCAAATTTTTACGATTGTGTGAAATGGGCGAGAAATCAATGGGAAGACCACTACAACAATCAAATACGACAGTTGCTATTCAATTTTCCACCAGATCAAAATACTGCCAGTGGGCAACCCTTCTGGTCTGGTCCCAAGCGTTGCCCTGAGCCACTGTCCTTTTCCGTTGAAGACGTAAGTTACTTATGAAATAATGACTCTCATTCCACAGGGTAATGGTTCATGGTACCACTCTTTAAAATTGATTTCTTTAGTCATTGCATGTTGATTACATCTATGCTGCGGCCAATTTGAAAGCAGAAGTTTATGGAATTAAACAGAATGTAGGAAGAAATGAAGTCATAGAAATGGTGTCTACGATTGAAGTTCCACCATTTACTCCAAAATGTGGTATTAAAATCGCTGTCACTGATGCTGAAGCCCAAAATGCCAGTGGAAATGTTGGTAAGTGACATGTTGTCATTTGCATATATTTGTTAGTCTACTTACACTTAATTAATAGGGCTAATACTGTCCCTGTGCATGGCAATATTATAACTATTGTTTAGTATGAAACCCCAATTATCAGAAAGGTGAAGATGGTTACTTTAACAATTTTTTTACACGCAAAATCTGTAAAGAATATTTCAGTGTATGTAGTTAAAATTGATTTTGTTGAAATACAGAACTATAATTAGCTTGCAAAATATCCAATGCCTAATTTGTACTTCTTACTTCTTGATGATGTTTGAAAGTTAGTTTAAATGTCTGGATGTCGTTGCCAAATGATTATTCTAATAATCAAGGGGAGAGTGTGTGTGTTCATTCTATCATGTTATGCTTTCTACCTAGGCATGCTAGATGTGATAGAATTAATTTTAGCCAATCTATATATTCCAAGCTTGTTGTAAAATAAACTATGAAAGGACTCACTGTTGACTATTGTTTTTCCAGATCATGATCGCTTGCAAACACTTCAAAAGGTATTGCCTTCTCCAAATGAATTGAAATCCCTTACCATAAAACCACTGCAATTCGAAAAGGATGATGATGGAAACTTCCACATGGACTTTATTGTTGCTGCTTCAAATTTACGTGCTCAAAATTATAAAATTCCTACTGCCGATCGACACAAGGTTTGTTGTTAAAATCAAATCCAAAGGAATTTAGCATATGATTTCAAAAGCTTTTGGTTTTGCAATTGATTTACCAATTAGTTATCGTTACATTACTTTATATCTCTGAATGTAGTCCTGCTCTTCCCCCTCTCCCCTTTTTTATGGTTTGTTTTGGGAGTCTGAATCCCACAACAGACTTCACATTCAACATTTTGAAGAGGTTGCCAATTTAAAAAAATCACTGGACTGGGTAGTTCAGTAACTGCTATTTATTTTAGCATGTAATATTCATAGAAATAAATGACAACTAAAATCCAATAACTCTTTTTAAAATAGCCTTGAGTTTGCCATTTATGTGTAGAAAATTACTTTTTAAATCATCTGGCCTGGATGAGTGGCCAAATAATTATTGATTATAATGAATCACCATTTTTAAAAACATCCCCTTATGTGCACATGCTTGGTTTAGAAATTAAGGGAGTGAAATATTTTAATGAACTTTCTTGAGTAAAAATACATTTTTAAAAATACAGTAGAAAGGTATCATGACATAATTGATAATGTTTTGGAGATTCCTGTATGAACAACAATAAAATATAACATTGAGGAGAATCAGGAGCATCTATGAAAAGTTGCATAGATATAAAAATTTGGTTTGACATATTTGGATCTTTAAAAAATATATCATGCTCTTGTGATGTATATATGAGCATAGCTTTACAGAAAATAGAATTAAAAGCTATTATGGCTTGTGTGCCAAATCAAATGATAATGCCACAATTTCAGAGTGTAAAAATCATTTGCCTTGACTGGGAATGATTTTTGCACTGAAATTGTTGCATTGAAATGCACATTAGCAGATGACTCCGTTAAAAGTTACTGTTGCGGCATCTCCCGCAGTTTCTATGGAAATTTCAAATGATAATCGTGAGTATTAACTACTGGTACTAATATTTTTATTGCTAATTCTTTTAGCATGAATATAGTCACCCTGTTTTTCCTACCAATATTTTCAGCGAAAACTGATTTTATTTAGGAATAATGGATTGCTCATGAAAGATGTTATTGGACTCTTAAAAATAATATTTCATTGAAATGTGTTGGTAATCAAGTGTTTTGTTCATATTTTACAGAGTAAACTTATTGCTGGGAAGATTATTCCAGCCATTGCTACGACAACATCGGTGGTATCTGGGTTGGTTTGCTTGGAATTGATAAAGCTGGTGCAAGGACATAAAACATTGGAATACTACAAAAATGGCTTTGTCAACCTGGCGCTTCCATTTTTTGCTTTCTCAGAACCCTTAGCAGCACCCAAACAGAAGGTAACTTGAAAAATTTGACTTGAGTTTTGTGGTTTTTCTTATTTTCAAAGTAATATTGAAAGCAATAATCGTTTGTGCTTATAGTTCTATGACTATGAGTGGACACTTTGGGATAGATTTGAAGTCCAAGGAGAAATGACCCTTCAGCAGTTCATTGATCACTTCAAGAATGAGTATAAGCTGGAAATTACAATGCTTTCACAAGGCGTCTGCATGCTTTATTCCTTCTTTATGGCTGCAACAAAACGTAAAGAAAGAATGCAGCTGTCGTAAGTAATTATTTTAAACTTATATCTTCTTATTATTAATTATAGAAAATGGTATTCTGGTATGAAAAATGAAAGCTTATGGAGGAGTTATTTTCCTTTCATGATCAAAGGCTGGTGACCTTTTCACAGTTGAAGAGGTTTTTAAAGGTGCTTTAATTTCTTAAAGGTGTTGTTACATCTTGCAAGAATTACATTGGGAGTTGTATAATAGCATTAAATGCTGGAACAACTGTGATCCAAGTACAATTAATCCCATGAGATCATAAATTCTAATGGCTACACATGATCAAAATGAAAGATTTCAATCATGAAGTCACGAGCTTCTTCTTGGAGTAAATTATAAAGTGAATCCATATTGTGATTCCATTTTAAAGTGAGGACTTCATGGTCTCTCTTGTCTGAAAATCCTTGTTCTATTTATCTCATTAAGTTCTCTGTTTGTTCTACAGAAGGAGTTAGTATTTGTTTCGTAATTGTACAGGAGAGTTATTAAACTTTGTTGAAGATATTCAAAATTGAAACACATACTATTGAACCATAACACCACCTAAGTGAATCTACTCGCAATGGCAGAACAGTCACCATTGGCAAAGCAAAATCATATCACCTTTTAAGTGTTAAAATTACGTATAAAGTGACATTCTCGTTCTGTCATACGCATCCTTGCCCAAATTAACATTCCCTTAGTATTCCATACCGTACACTTTGTTGATTCCATTTTGCATCCCCTACTGTAATAGTACGAGGGTCATCCGGAAAGTAGTACCCGTTCGTGAAATAAAGACACAAAAGTAAATATTAACAAACATAAAAAATTTTATTTGAAAGAGGATACTTTAAACTACTTCTCAACATAATCTCCAAGCAAATTAAGGCATTTGTCATAACGTGTGACAAGTTTCTGTATTCCTGCTGCATAGTCCTTCGCCGCCAGCTCATTGAGATACGCGAGGGACCCATCTTGCACAAATTTTTGCATAATGCAGATGGTGTTTAACAATTTCATGAACAATTGTTCGAGAAACATTGGGAAAATGCTCACAGATGTCATCAATTGTGACGCGCCGATCGTTCCTCACGAATTCGTCAACTGAGCTCACCAGTTGGTCTGTAATGACAGACGGTCTCCCCGAACGCTCATCGTCGTGTGTGTTCCCCCTCCCCATGTTGAAGTTGCGACACCACCGCCGAACAGACGACTCGTCCATTACATTGTCTCCATACACCTCCTTTAATTGGCGATGAATATCACATGGGCGAACGTTTCTTGCATTGAGGAATTTAATCACTGCCCTCACTTCACAACTGGCGGCGTTCTCAATTTTTTTAAACATTGTAAACAATCACAGAAACAACACAGGCAATGCTAGCGTCACGCAACTTGGCTCAGAGAAGGCAGACAAGCCACTGAAGCTATCTGACCTCGTCCAGCGGCTACTCGCATCGTCAGCACTTCATGCGGCACGAACGGGTACTACTTTCCGGATTTTAATTTCTTGCGTAGACATAAGCAAGCACAATAATGGGAGATCTGTGCATATTTTTGAATGTGCACAGATCTATGCTCACATCTAGCGCCATGTTTTGGTAGCTCAGAAAGAGAGGGAAACAAATTTACTAGACATTACACAGCCGTAAAACTATGAATAATTAATGTACACAAAATGACCTGACATATTGAAACCATCCAGTTGAGAACACATCACAAATGTGTGTTGCCACCCCTGCCCTTGTGAAATAATTTGAATAATACATAAGTCAAATATTGACAAATTTTGTTAATTCTGGATTTTCAAGAGCCCAAATAATGAGGATGACAAAAATTTGATTTGGTAACCATTTTCATAATCATTTATTTTTCTGTTTGTTTTCAGGATGCAAGAGGTTGTGAAAAGGGTTTCAAAAAAGAAAATTGAACCTCATGTCAAAGCTTTGGTTTTCGAGCTTTGCTGCAATGATGCTGATGGGGAAGATGTTGAAGTACCATATGTGAGATACCTACTCCCAATTTAATGAATGGTAAGTTGCTAATGTAGTTATAGTATTTAGGGGTGGCGACCGACAGCTAAGGTCATTTGCGCCATTATGACAGGAAAGGATGAAGGGTGGAGAGAAACCCTGAGTCGGCATTAGCCTACTCTTAACAAAAGGCACCAAGGGGTCCACAGCTTAACGTCCCATCCAACGGACTGCTTACTGACTGAAAGTGCCCTCCACGAAGCACCTCAAGTGGAGATCAGGATACCACTGAAAATATCTGCCATCACCGGGATTCAAACCCGGGCCCTCAGGGTGGAAAGCCAGTATGTTAGCCACCGAACCACCTTTTATGACATTTTCTTACATAAATAGCTCTAGACTCTTCTTGGTAACTCAGGGGTGAAAGGAAATCATATAAATGGAATGTTAACTGATATGGTAAATTTTGAATTTTAATTGTAAGAGTTTGTCATCTGAAGTATGAATAGAACTTCAGGATTAAACATTCTTGTTAGTCAAAATATTGTTTAACTATATGCTCTTTTAGAGGGTGCTTTCATCGATGCTCCATTCTGTTTTGGGAGCTCTGTCTTAAGTGGTGGCTTACTGGCATTTTCTCTTTTATGATATACACTTTTTCTGTGAAAATTGTTCACATTTTGGTATGCATTAAAGGTGGTAACAGACTTACAGTAATTTTTCAAGAGGTAATATTGTACAATTTTATCTACTATTTGGTCAGTTATCACTTCTTTGATCTTAGGAATTTAAAAAAATGAAAATAATGATCATTAAGTGTACAGAAAACTGTTTTAACCTGCTTAAGTGGGTATTGTACCAGCATATGTATTATTTGAATGTCTGGCCTCAGTCACAGGATTATGCATATTTTTAGTACAGAAAAATGAAAATGAATCTACAATTGGTCATTTAACCCATAAACGGTAGTTTGCCGAATAACCTTTCATTGCACTGCAGTAATGGAAAATTTTGCTGTAATGCATGGGCAATGCAGCTATTATGAGATTCAGTTGATGGCATTAAAGTGGAGCCAGCTTTTCTGTAGACTCGCCGGCATAACTTAATTCTTAGTAGTTTTCATGCTTGCTTAGTGTTTGTTGTCTCAAGCATAACTTATGGAGTTTACTCAACTTATTGAAGTGAAAGTAGTTACTTCATAATGCTACACAAACTTTATTAAATAGACTTAATGCATTGAAGCATCATTGTGAGAACCTGAATGGCACTCCCAGTAAGAATGAAGCTGCGATTATTTTTGAATAGTTTCAGATTACAGAAAATGCATAATGTAATAAATATAGTCACTTCTTGAGCGCAATGTGAGTAAATGATCATGGAGTTTTCATTGCACATATATCTACTAAGAAGAGCTCCAAAATTATGCAAGCTTCTTGCTCCTTGCTTCAATTTTCTTAGTTGGAAGAAACACAAGACTTCACATTAAAAGATATGGATTAACTTTAAAATAATGTAATGAATAATTTGTATAACTATTGGTATTGTGGTCACTATATATAGTGACCACAATACCAATAGACAGTCTTGGGAAATAATAAGCTCCATACATATGATAACACTTGCCTCCTTGGATTTGTTTAAAATCATGTGCCAGTCTTACGTGCTTGATGCTGTATGCAAATACTAATGCAATTACTATTTTTTCTGGTGTAGGCTTTCAGGATTCAAGGAATTGGCATGCATATAACCAGTTTCAGCTAAGGATGTTCAATTTACGAATATTTTTCAGAATAACTTAGTTAGGTAGAATTTTGGTCAGTTCATTATGAAGTAAATATAATAAAGATTTGTAACACCTATTGAGAAGCATGGGGATGAATTTTCTCCAAAGTTTTTTGTGCATCAGAATAGCATCATGTTATTTTTAGAACAATGGTAAGATTTGGTGTTCAGCAAGATACAGGAGATGCATGAAATTTTGTAATCTTTTAAGATTTTTAAATAGGAATAATAAGGTTGTAATAAGGAATTGGTCTTACTTTACAGGTCCTTAATTTGAGTATAAAGGATTTTCAGCACTTACTGTGAAACAGCATGTTGAGAAAACATGTTGAGATATAGATTAAGAGTTAATGAAATAAAGTCAACATGTTTAAGAAACTGAATCAATGACAATTTAAATGAATGTAAGGATACTAACCAATTGATGTGTTAACTTAGCTCCGTGTTCATCAAAAATGTAACAATCAGGATATGTTGCATTTTTTATACCAAGAAGGCTTGATCTAATAAAAAAAGTTACTTGGATATTTTACAAATACTTAGGGAAATGATGTTAATTGATATGCATTCATTAAAAAATATATGTACTTACCTCTTGATGTACTCCCTGGTGATTATTTATTTCCTGTCTTGATTAAGCTATTTTCAGATTTGAAGCAGTACTATCATGAAAAAATCTTGAATTTTGCATTCTAATCCCTTTAAATTAAGTAACTCAAGAATTCCCACTGCTATGGGTTGGGAAATATTCCTGGACACTTAGGCTTAAACCTAGTAGTTCAAGATTGTGCCGGTGAAACTTAAGCTACATCCCCTCTCGGGTTAGGTTCTGTTGCATGATTTATCACTATTATATCTGTTGCTTGGAGGTAGTGTAAATGATCCCTGATGTCATTTACCAGTTCTTCTGTTTTTCATTTGTCATCATGTTTAGGTCAAAGGTCAAATTCATTTTTATTGCTCATGTTTTTAAGGTATGTGCAACATAAATAGTCTCCCTCAGGTGATATTACAATGCATAAATTGCATGACTAACTTCTAGTCTGACAAGGTATTTTCATAGCAGGAATCTTTTCTTGGCAGCCTGAGATGACGAGTTCACATATTTCTGTCACTAGTGGCACTCTGTACTGTCTCCATATTTAATTTTTCACTGAAACCATTCACAATACTGGTCTCTCCCATCTTTTTCGAGTGTATAAGGGCAAAATGAAGTTAAAAAAAATTATTATTAAGGCTGATGTATATGAATAACTAAGAAGTGTGAAATTTTTTAACCGAGCACATACCGATGCAAATAGTTGGAAGACTGTAAATGAAATCATGTTAATATGGTGTTCCACATATTATGGAAAAATGGGAAATTTTTTTGGGCCTGGTGATATAAATGTAAATTTTGGGAAAAGGTAAATTCCGATAACACGAATTTGGAGTTTCTCTGTATGTATTTGTTTACTTTAAAGGAGAATATGACATTCTAAGGGCTAATGAATGCCAGGCAAACGATAATGTGAAAGTATGGATTGTACAAAAATGTTAACCTTGAAGCATTAAACTCGATTGACAACTTATTTTGCAATGAAAATTAAAATCTTTTAAGAAAGCTGAGCAATTTAAAACTTATATTTTCTAAAAGGTGTAACAAATTTTAAAAGAATTCATTTTATCTTCATGGTTGTAATTTTATTAAAATTTTTAGGTGCTGGGAAGAAAGAATGGAATGGATCCAAAAAATGGATAATCTTCACATGGTTAATCAAGAGTTCACTGTATATAGATTTCAAAATTCATCCCTCTTCACCAAAAGTCCTTTTATTTTTTTTGATGCTAGTTTTGTACAGCATGAAACTAATTGCAATGAGCAAATTTGTGTGGTAGATCTGGAGAATATAAAATAAAAGGTCCATGCTTAGGTCCTTGTTACCACATAATATACCCTCCATGAACACCTTGCATTCCTCAATTGTGAGGTCATGGCTGGGTTTATCATTTTATTGTGTTCTTCCTTTGAAAAAATGTTTTTTTAAGTAATTTCTTTCGATCTCTATGTATTCTTGATTATGACGACTATTTCAAGGATATTTCATGCATAGAAACCAGAAGAGAATCCTCTTGCTTCATAGATTGGGCTATTTTTAGCCAATGGCAAGAGTGTCTGCCAAGAGGAATTGCTTCATTTGTAGGTTAATAACATGTATAGAACTTGGAAATGGACTAAAGGCCTGAACAGTAAAAAATTGTTCAATTCTGCAGAAGTTTGTTATTAGTCTATTTTCATTTTATATTCCTGAAAAGGTGTACCATGGCATTTTGAAAAATGTTTATTTCAGCCCCACTTTAATGTTGCTCCATTTCCGGGTACACTTAAATCTCAGTTGATTAAAATAAATTTCACATTTTCATTTGCATTTCTTCATTGCTCAAGTCATCTTGGTTTTAAATGCTGTTTTACTACTGGTGTGTTACTCATCGTTTTCTTTAAGGCCTTGTTCAGTCTGTTTATTTAAATGAGATAAGCAAACTCATTCAAGAATGAAATATGCATTTTTGGTAATCCTGGATTCTTTTGGATTTCAAAACTGAAATGTTTCATATTTAATGTGACCCAAAGTTAGACCTTAGAATGTCATGCAAAATAATTAATTTTTAGAATAAATGCACAATCTATAACAAAGTAATGACACAAGTGCTTTTATTGAATCTACCGTCAATGTGGAAAAGTACTGCTGTAGGTAACTGGGATTTCCTCTTATGGAGTAGATGACACAAGTGAACCTTAAATAGAAGGAAAGGCTGGAAAAGAAGCTCATCCTGCAAGGAGATTGTTGATGCAACTGTGTACAATATAACTCATTAATTTGATTTTTTTTATTTTTATATTCATAGAATTTGATGCCAAGATCATGTCTCTTCTATTATTTATTTTGAAAAATACTGGAATTTTTCTCCGTGGCAGCACTTATCATTTTGCATTGCTATAAGAGTTGGTATTTCTAAATGCTTGTATTTCTAGTATTGCGATGAATTCTGAATGTTTTTCTTAGATATATTCATATTGGATGGCCAATTGTTGAAAAAGGTTGTACCTTTGACCTCCTAAACTAATGTAAGTAAAATGTTTGATCAATTTTATGAAAGAGGTTTTACCAGAATTAAATGTTTCATGTGCCTGATTTTTGTAATAAACTTATATGGATGATGCAAATTTTTTTTTATGTTCGTTAACACTATAGATTAATGTTCCAGCTAATTATGGTGGAAGTTTTACTAAGAAGTTAATAAGGATATTAACTATGTAGACCTAAATGAAGAGTATTAGTGAATTAAAAAAAATAACTATCTTTCCACCTATTTTAAGGATACTTTAGATACAGAGGTACAAAGATGCATTTTTTACTTTAGTGATAATGGATTTCCTCAAAGTTAAGCCTGAAAACATCAATTTATGAACGGCTTCAGGTTTTGAATCCTGAGTCAGCATGAAAAATACCTTGTCTCATGGAGATGGCGCTGTGTAATGCCTGGAATAAGTTTTGAAATTTTAATTCAAATATATTTAGTTATTTATATTCACCATCAAAATCAACTGATTATGTTGTGTTTTCCCTCTGCATTCTGTATAAAAAGTTGGCAAATATATACTCTGTATTTTCTACCCCATAAGTTGAATTTTTTTTACTTCTTTTACTACTTTTAATGTGCTCTTAAATCACGCTGCATTTTATGGGCTGGGGGTATGCAGGGATAACTTCAACCTTTGAACACAAGCTTTAATACAGATTTCGATAATAGTACTATTTTGAGTCTGTAATTAGCAAGAGAATTTCAATATTTCGTTGAAAGTACTTCCTTTAAAATTTCCTAAATAAATCTTAATTTCATTCTATGTAGCAAGTTTAGATTTATCTCACATGTGATGCTGTCACACTTAGTATCTCGTGTAATAAACTCTTGAGTCTACAGGCATTCAACCTTAAGTAGTATGAGGGTGTTGCAAAGGCATAGAAAATGGTTGCTTTTACTACCATGTCAATAATGTCAAAATAATAACAGAAACTTAAGCGTTGCATAAAAAGGTAAAATAATAGTAACCTAATGGGATATAAAGGGAGAAGATAGTCTTACAGTACTGCATTTAAATTTGAATTCGTAAATTACACTTCAGAAAATTGGAAACAAGGCAGCTGAAAGGCATTTTGGCCCACCTCCAGCTGAGAAGATGATAACAAGAATAGAGGGAGCAACAGGTGGATCTAGTAAATTGGGACTTGAGTAAAAAAATTTACATGCATGTGCTCCTAAATTGTCAAAACTACCACTTGAATATGAAATAAAGGCTATAAGGCACTAACTCATGACTTCACTCTGGCAGGATTAATGAAACTGCCATTGATTTCCAGTGTTTGTTACTGAAAAAAATCCTCCCAGAGAGTTCAAAGTTAGACTATCGTCATTTCTTTTTGTAAATGTGATATTAGCAATGTGCTGCATGGATTTGGAGGTGAAATTGTTTAAGAGGAAAGTAGCAACCCCAGTGAAAATAACTGGAAATGAATTAGCCATAGTAATTTCAAGTTTTTGAAATTCTATGGTCAATAAATATTGATGTGTACATAGCTACTTATAATTTAATGTAATTCAACTTTCTTTGTATCAAGTATTGGCATAAAAACACTTAGATCCATTTTTCTGATCAAAGTATTTTTTGTCAAGTCTAACCTGAAAAATCAAAGTGTTTCTTATGTGCCAGGGTATATGGTATTTCATAAATTTTGCCTTGCTGAAAATGGATCTGGAATGGGAGGAAGCAGTAATTAACACATGTGAAAAAAGAATCCCAAGAGGCCAAAAAATCAGTAGCTGTATATTAGATGAAAAATTAAAACAGCTTGGAGAAACGTTTTAAACTCTTGACTCAGTGTATTGTCCCTCGATCAATTTTATTATTTGAATAAGTGAATATTTCTTAATCTCCAATGTTCTCTTAGCATTGACAAATGATAATATGTGTGGAAAAACCACTGGTAAGGCCCAGTCTTGAGTACATTTCTCGTTCAATTTTTGTTTATAATTATGCATGGAATTTTCACCCATCATGAATATCTCAATAGTGAAAGGTAAATGTTATTATAATGCTCATGAATATTCAATCTTATGTGATGAGATTTATCTAAAATAAGCTGTATCTCCATTACAGATATCCCGTATCCTTAAGGATGAAATTCTACAAATGTCTTATGACGTTCAAACAGATCGGTGAGGTTGAGTAAATTAAAGAGGGTTAGATTGAAAGTTCATGCCTAAAATTATGACCTTTTTTTGCTGAGGATGAAATTAATATGTTTCTATTCCCTTGTTTCATTTATAAATATTTCCAAGAAATAATGGTAAATCAACTAACTTGTCCCATTCTTTTAGTATTTATTTTGTCTAAAAAAAAATGGTACTAAAATTTCAATTCACTTATATTCTGTGATTTTTCTCAATGATATATGGTTATATTAAAACAGCAAATCTGGTTGAAGCCAAACTTTCATTTCCTTGATTAATGTACATTTTTTTGTTTATTGTTTTTTTTTGTTTATTTGCTACAAAATCGACTTTTTTAAGAAAGGAATTAAATGAAATTTTAATTTTTTTTGTTGACTTGTACATTTTGGATTATTTAATTTTGAAGATCTATTTGCGAAGGAAATGGAATTTGAAAATCATGCAGTTCATCTTTAATTACTATTGTAATTAATTTTATTTGATGTGTAATTTTTCATGAAGCATGTTGCTGATGTGAATGTAAAATTTCAATCGGGAATTTCAAAGTTCAAGAGCACAGCTCTGAATGGTGAATCATGGAAATGGCTCTATGCCTATATTATTGAGTGCTTAATCTGTTCCAGCTGCAGGAATAGTATTATGTAGTTTGTGTTATGAAAAATATTTGGTATATGCTTAATGTGGTGAAAAGACCTGTTTTGTTATTCACCAACATTGTTTTTGTGAATCTACTTTGTAAAGTAATTGCATTATTTATTTTGTGCATGCGTATTTTTTCATATTTAAAATATTAGATGGTTCTCTTTATTTCATATTTACACAATGTTTAAGCACAGAATGTCTTGCAGTGGTTAATTATACTTTATTGTGACCAGGGAAACATTGGTTTTTTGATTTATTGTACATCAATTGTTAAATTTATGATAAAATTAATTTTTTTTAAAGCAGCATTACAGTGAGATGAAATCAAAATCATGCCTTGATTTGGTCTTTCAAGTTTTATTTTATATTGTGCGAATTTTAAAGAAAACTTTTCACTTACGTTTTTTTTCATTTTTCTATTGGTAGAATCAATCAAATCAAAGAAACTCGGGCAAATGCTGAAAAAGTAACTTGATGGTTTTCTTATTGTGAAATGATTTTGTAGTTGGTATTAAGTTTTGGTTGTCATTTCCGAAATAATTTTCCGAAATTTGATATTTAGTTCCTTCATTCATCATTGTGAAACATATCAAGTTAATGTATTTATTGTCTACAGCATTTTCATTAATTTAATTTGATATAAGTGTTATATGTTTCATTAATTGTATTGCTGATGTTGAAGTGCACCATTATGAAAGATATTGAACGCCAGTCCAACAGCATGTTTGCCCTAAAATATGGAGCACATGAAAATAGATATATTCAAGTGTGTGATGTATTCTTGCTGCAGGAATAGTATTAGTTTCTATCTTATAAAATTATATGGCTTATGTCATTTTACTTGTTCATTGGCCTCTGCTACACCTAAAATATGCTTATTAACTCATTGATGGGTCAAAGCTAAATTTTCCTTTTCTGATTTATAATCAAGGAATAATAGTTTGATTATGTCCTATCAGTTTCTTTCTTATTTGTAATTTTAATCAAATCAAATTATTATCAATAAAGAATTTGTTTAGAAAAGTTAATCTTTAATGTTACCATAACTTAGGTGATTTTTTTTATTATATAAGCTCTTATCACGCTCTGAGAGATAAATAAAGAATGATAGTGATGAGGTTAAAAACAACCATTTACTACCATAATATACTATCTTGTATATTTAATAATGGCCTGTTATTGGCAATTATGTATAATTTGGGTGCGTAACTTATAATATTTTTAGATTTTTCAATTCCTTGGCTGACAGCAGAGGTTGTCATTGTTAAATTTACGCTGGAAGTACAGCAGTGATTTTTGGTTATTATTACACAAGACAGCGAGTAAAAAAATTTCAAAATGCCAAGTAGTGTGCCAGATATTAAACTAATACTCTACGATGCATAAGCAAGGTCCTAAATTAACAGATGCCGTTCAGCAGTGTAGCTAGACTTGGCGCCTCATGGGGTTTTTTGGGATATGTAGCCTCTTTATCTTTTCACTTTAATTTTGACCAATTTGGGAAAGAAAACCCTAGTTTCCCAACCACTGTAGTTGGCCTTACGGCTTACGGGTACCTATTATTTTTTAAGGTAATCTACCGGTTAAGGTAGGTTTTTGGATGGACACAACTACCAAGTAAATATTTTATTACTCCTAACAAAACACAAAATCCCATATCCTACTCTACATCAAATCCCTCTTCATCTCCGGGTACTTTCTTCCTGCCTTCATCCCGTCCAACATGCCTATCCTGTGCTTACCTTTTCCTCATTTGCCTAACATTCTCCCCTCTATTACAGCCTTCAACATCCCACTACCGATCAATATGCCCATCATCCATTTTTCCTGCCTCCATAGTATTTCTCCCAACAAACTCCTCTCTTTGCCCTCCATACCAAGTACTTCTTCATTTGTTTTCTTCTCAATCCATTTCACCTGCTCCATTCTTCTCCACACCCACATTTCAAAAGCCTCCAATCTATGTCTATCCTCCTGCTTGAATGACCACGTTTCCGCGCCGTACAGGACACAACTACCAAATAGCTACGCTCTGTATCAAAGTTTTTGCTGGTCTTCTCTTAATATCCTTACTCAACGTCCCCGTCATCAACTCCCTCCTCCTTGTGAAAGCCTCTTTGCCTAGCGCAATTCTTCTCCTTACGTCCCTACTACTTTGACCGTGTTGGTCCAAAACACTACCGAGATACGTAAACTGTTCTACCTGCTCTAGTTTTTGCCCTCCTATTTTAATGTTTAGCTTAGCCTTTTTCTTTCTAGAAAATCGCATAACCTTTGTTTTATTAATATTGATTCTCATCCCATACCTGTCACACTGAATTTCCAATTCACTCAGCAATGCCTGCAACCCCTTGGCTAACTGACAAACTAAAGCTTGGTTATCAGCAAATCTAACTGATTTTACGAATTTCCTGCCCACTTTCATTCCTACCATCAGTTCTTCCCATGCCTCTTTAATCATTTCCTCTACATACAGGTTGAACAGCAACGGTGATAATGGGCAACCCTGCCTTACACCTCTTCCTAACACTTCCTATCCGAGCTCCCTGTTCCCCACTCGCATCTGATCAGCCTGAGACATGTACAGGTTGCGGATTAGCCTCCTTTCCCTCCAATCTATTCCTATTTTCTGCAATATACTCATTAGTTTTTCCCAGTTCACTCTATCAAACGCTTTTTCGAAATCTACGAAGCAGGCAAATACTTCCTGATTGTATTCTATATACCTTTGGATTAACAATCTCATTACTGCAATGGGATCACGCATACCTCTCCCCTTCCAAAACCCAAACCGATCATCCCCTAAGTAATTATTTGCCCTACTCTCTATCCTTTTATTGATGATCCTGAGGACAACTTTAGCTGTGTGGGATATCAAACTTATTGTCCTGTAGTCCTCACATGATGTAGCCTTAACCTTTTTCAGATTAGGAACTAACACTGATCTCACAAAGTCTTCCGGCCATATTCATTCTTCGTAGATGCTACGAATCAACCCATATAGCCTCCTCCCACATTTTCCTAAACATTTGAGTAGTTCCGCAGGAATGTTATCCACCCCTACGGCCTTATTTAGTTTCATCTCCCTTAATGCCCTTTCTATCTCATCGTCGAGTATGCCCGGACCTAAGCTATCTTCCTCCACGTCATGTTCCTTTTCTATGTCTAACTTTGTTGGTCTAAGTTCTTTACTGTACAGTTCTTCTATATATTCATTCCATCTCTCTTGGATCTTTCCTGTGTCAACTATTATCTTACCCACTTTATCTCTAACTGTTAGCATAGATCTTCCTTTCTTACTTTCCGATAAAGATTTAACTTTGCTGTACAACGCACTAATTTCACCCTTCCTCTTCAAACTTTCCATATCCTCACACTGCGTCTTCCACCATGCTTCCTTTGCTTTATTTGTTGCCCGCTTCAATTTATGTTTGACTCTTTGTACTTCATTCTGCCTAACTCCGTGTGTAAATTCTTCCATTTTCTCCTCCCATGCATCTTTGTAATCATCTCATCCGTGATCCATGGTTTCCTAGTCTTTTCATGTTAATGGTTCCAATAGTGTCTTTTGCGGGTTTAGAGCAACCTTTCTTGATACTTTCCCGTTTTTCTTCGATAATATTTAGCTCTTTACAATCCTCCATTATTTCCTCTGCAGCCTGTTGGTACTCCTTCCTTTTCAATCCATTTAATGCTTCTACATTCCATTTTCTAACCCGCCGCCCCTGCCCTATCTTTTTGAAACGGAGGCTACATTTCATAACTGCTAAATTGTGGTCAGTGTCTGCATACGCTCCTGGGAAGCTGTGCGAATTTATCACACTGTTCCTAAACCTGTGTCTAACCAGGATATAATCTAGCTGACACCTTTCTGAGTCTCCTTGCATTTTCCATGTATACCTGCATCTTTTGTGGTGTCTAAACAAATGTTGGTGATGACTAACCCGTCTCCTGCAGAACTCAACTGCTTTCTCCCCACGGTCATTCCTCGTGGCTAAACCGTAGTCCCCCACCTCATCGCCATCTCTTCCTTCGCCTACCAATCCCCCATCACTATGAAATGTTTTCCTGCAGCAACACACAGTTATGTCCTCTTAACTGTTCATATATCCTATCGACCTTTTCCTCTATATGGTTGCTCGGTGGCATCTATACCTGAATAATAACCAAGTTTGTCGGTTCTGCTTTTATCTCTACTAGTAATATTCTATCCGTTGCCTGCTCTATGCTGACTTCTCTTCTTCCTATCTCTTCATTTAATACTATAGCAACCCCTCATTAGCTCTCGTCCCCGCCACTGTATATTATTCTATAATTATCCCTCCAGTAATCCCCGCTATCCTTCCATCTCACCTCGCATAGACCTAAGATATCTATATTTCCCCTTTCCATCTCTCGCTTAACATTCTCCTATTTCCCTTTCCTCATCATTGTCCTAACATTCCACCTTCCTATTCTAACCAATTCGGTCTTCTTCTCCTGCATCTTCTGTCCTGCTGCTTCCGGTTTTCCTTGCAAGGGTTTCGTGGGATGACGACCGCGGGAGCCTTGCCTCCCCCGCTGTCGGGCAGGACACACGGCCGATTGGGCTGAACCCCGTAGTTGCCAGGACTCAAAATCTCTGTTTAGTCCATTATGTTAATCTTGGGAGTGTTAAATGAGGTGGTTTCCCGTTGCCTTCCTCAATAGTGTTTTTAACGTGACACCATCACTTGCTGGTAGCCCCACTGGGGTCAGACATCATTGCAGCTGCCTCACCGAGGAACAGATGCTCCGTGGACTACCTTTCGTCTGGCTCCTAACCTTCGACGTATCTGGTATGGGTGTCCCTACCAGGAGAAATTATTATTACTCCCGCTAGCACAGCTTTAGGGGTCATCAGAATGCACAAGCCCTTCCACGACGTCTAAGTTGTAGTCTGGGGAGGGGCTATACCTATATACAGGTATTCTTACAAATAGCTGATTTGGCCATTTTAAAGTATAAAATAATGGTTTTTTTGCCAACTTAATTTCTTTTAATTTAGTGGGTAACAAAATAAATAGAAAGGACAAACCGAACGGTATTAGGGTTAACCCTGTGAAATTTATCCATGATGGAAAGGAAACAAACTATGCAAATTTCACTTGAATAGAGATTTATTCACGACCCGGGTTTCAAACACTTAATGTCATCTTCAGGTGACTATACAGAGTTACATATCCTATATATATGAAAAGCAATGGGGGGGGGGGGTAGGGGTTTAGGAGCGGAGGAGAAGGGAAGAGGGAGGGGGGAGAGGGAAAAGAGTGTAGAGGGAGGTTTGAGAGAGAAAGGGGTGTTTGGGTTGAGAGAGTGAAAAACAGTGGCGCAAAATGACCTTTCTGGGAAAAATATCGTACGCGGCTGCCAAAAAAATCCCAGTGGACAAATACCGTATCGCCTACGCTACTCCATCCACGCTAGGCAAACAGTTAATCAACGCCAAAGATGACGTACCCGACCGGAAAAAAGAGTGGCGTCTATCGGTTAAAATGTAACGACTGCCCAGCCATGTACATCGGGAGGACTATTCGGAGCCTTGAAATAAGAACGGATGAACACCGGAAGTGCTTCGAAGCGGGCAAGGATCATTCTTTGTTCGCCAGGCATCTCCTTGAATATGGACATTTTAGCAATTTCGCTCCAGAAATTTTGCACTTCGAAGATAAGGAGAGGAGACTGGACGCCCTCGAAGCGTTGGAAATCGTCCAGCATTCCCGAAGAAAGACGTTACTAGTTAACGACCAAATTCTCCCATCCCACCCCCCATTTTTTTCCATTCCCTTTGAGTCCATGGGACTACCCAATGTAAGACGCTGATGAGGAGGAGACGGAATTTCCCCTTCCCTCCCCCCTTTTCCTCCCGGTACGCTGGCCTCCCCCGCAGGAGGCCCTTCCAATGCCGACCCTTGGAAACCAAGCCAGGTAATGAGGACGTTACCTAAAAGCCACCAAGCCCAGCCGGTCAACGCCCAGCCAACGACACCAGTGACCGACTATGACTCACAGGACACAGCGGAATTTTCGGCTCGTGGACCTTCCCCCTCCTCCCATCCTCTACCAGAACCCTCCCTCCCTCCCTTTCTTCCCCAACCCCCCCCCCCCCCGTTTTCCTCCTTCTCTCTCCTTACCCAACCCAAACACCCCTTTCTCTCTCAAACCTCACTCTACACTCTTTTCCCTCTCCCCCCCTCTCGCCCCTCCCTCTTCCCTTCTCCTCCGCTCCTAAACCCCTACCCCCCCCCCCCCATTGCTTTTCATATATATAGGATATGTAACTCTGTATAGTCACCTGAAGATGACATTAAGTGTTTGAAACCCGGGTCGTGAATAAATCTCTATTCAAGTGAAATTTGCATAGTTTGTTTCCTTTCCAAAATAGTAAGGAATTAGTTTTGCCTTCAGTTTCCTGAATTTTGTTGGTCATTTTTCTTTTTTTTTCAAATAAAACACCTTTCAGGTAATTTATCATCTTGGATTTTGAATGAAAAACAAATGTAGGACAATTTTTTTTCCTTTGATGAAAGTATTTGTTGTGAACTGTACTTCCAATTGAACACAAATCTCCCAATTTTATTTTTTTACTCAGGATTTACAATAAATATTTTGTGATCAAAAGAACACAAAAGTTATGACCTGATTGTAGTGTGGCGGCGCAAGGAGAGCAGACGGAACGCACGGCGGAATTTATTTGTTCCGAGTTCCGGAAAGTACCACCAGGGGGACACGGCGTCGGTACGAGAGAGAAAGGTGGACGTCGGGCGGGAGAGTCAGTCTGCCGCGAATGAAGAAGCAAGCTGTACGATCGCCCTCTGTAAATCCGTTTCGATAATAAACCCGTTGAGTTTAACGCTCGAGTGTAATTTTTCCTAACGTCCACTAGCGTAGAAGGATACCCCTTCATTGGTGACCCCGACGTGATCACGCGTGAGCTAAGGTTTGCATTTTTTTTTCGTTCTGTGACTTGAAGCGCCACGTGGTGCAAAATGCCGCCTCCAAGCAACGGGTCGGAGGAGTCAATCGTGAACAGAGTGACGATGCGAGTTCCGCCTTTTTGGCCAGAAAAGCCGGCTCTATGGTTTTCGCAGCTGGAAGTTCAGTTCTCGCTAGCGGGAATAACGAGTGAGGCGACGAAGTATTCCCACGTGGTCGCCCATTTAGACAATCGCCACGCGCTGGAAGTGGAGGACATTATTGTGAATCCCCCCAGGGCAGACCCATACCAGAAGATCAAGGAGGAATTAATCCAACGACTTTCCGTCTCACAGGCGCAGAAAATACGGCAACTCCTTGAGCACGAGGAGTTGGGGGACCGGAAGCCATCGCAGTTCTTGCGCCATCTACGGACGTTGGCTGGCGTTGCCGTGCCAGACGACTTTCTGAAGACGCTGTGGATGAATCGCTTGCCATCCCACACACAGTCCATCCTGGCCTCACAAGACTCGCTGGAACTGGAAAGCTTGTCGAAACTAGCCGACAAGGTGCACGAGGTGCCGTGCCCCCCGCAAGTCGCCAGGGTCACGCCGCATTCCGAAGTGGAGGAACTTCGAAGGCAGATAGCGGCCCTTACACAACAGGTCGCCGCGTTGACTGCTTCTTGTCCAGATTTTCGCGGACGGAAACGTTCCAAAAGCCGACAGCGGCGTGCCCGCAGCCCTTCCGCGCCCCCAGATGCAAGGTGGTGCTGGTATCATGTTACTTTTGGTGCTCGCGCGACTAAGTGCCGTTCCCCGTGCGCCTATAAGTCGGAAAACCACGAGGGCAGGGCGTAATTGCGGCCGACGCCCGCTGCCCCCAGCCTCGCCGCCTGTATGTTGTGGACTCGGTGACGAAGACAGAATTCCTGGTCGACACCGGTTCCGATCTTTGCGTTTACCCGCGTACGCTGGTGAAGGGACGACAGCCACTTTCTACCTACCAGCTATTTGCCGCGAACGGGACGGTGATAAAGACCTACGGGTGGATAGACTTAGCCTTGAATTTAGGCCTAAAGCGGGACTTCCGTTGGCGCTTCGTCGTGGCGGATGTCGATAGGCCCATCATTGGCGTGGACTTTCTGTCCTTTTACAGCCTTTTAGTGGACGTCCGCCGGCAGCGAATAACGGATGGGATAACGTCGTTGGGCACGGGCGGTCGCATTGTGCCGTGTTCGGTCCCGCAGGTGAAGACTGTAATCGAATCATCTCGATTCCATGAGATTCTGACCGAATTCTCAGAGATCACTCGCCCAGCTGGCACACCGAGGGAGCCCCGGCACGCGACCATGCATCACATCAAGGTGACGTCCGGACCCCCCGTCGCCTGCAAGCCCCGGCGACTAGCACCAGATAAGCTCGCCATCGCCAAGAAGGAGTTCGACGAGATGCTACGCAGCGGTACGGTCCGACGGTCGGACAGTTGTTGGGCCTCGGCTCTGCATCTGGTGCCCAAGAAGGATGGCGAGTGGCGTCCCTGCGGGGATTATCGCGGTCTCAACGCGCGGACCATTCCCGACCGATACCCGGTGCCTCATATCGCCGATTTTGCGCACAATCTGGCCGGTAAGACTGTATTTTCGCGTATTGACCTCGTACGCGCGTACCACCAAATACCTGTGTGCCCCGACGACATTTCAAAAACGGCAATCATCACGCCATTCGGACTCTTTGAATTCCCGTGCATGCCGTTCGGCCTGAGAAATGCAGCCCAAACATTTCAAAGGTTCATCGATGAGGTGTTAAGGGGTTTGGACCACTCGTACGCCTATTTAGACGACATTTTAGTCGCCTCGATGGACGTTGAAGAGCACGAGCGCCATCTACGTGAGCTATTTGCGCGTTTGCGGGAGTACGGAGTGCTTGTAAATCCCGCCAAATGTGTGCTAGGTAGGACGGAAGTGTCCTTCTTAGGCTACTGTGTCAGTGCATCCGGGGTTAAGCCGACGACGGCGAAAATAGATGCGATTACATGCTTTCCTGTCCCGGAAACTGTGAAAAAACTGCGCCAATTCTTGGGCATGATTAACTTTTATAGACGGCTCATTCCAAAGGCTGCGGCAATCCAACTGCCACTTAACGATGTCCTAAGGGGGGGAGTAAAAGGGAATGAACCTGTGCGGTGGAATAACGACTTGGATCGTGCGTTCAATGAATGCAAAGACGCCCTCGCGCAAGCGACGTTTCTCGCGCACCCAGACGTCTCTCTGCCCTTAGGCCTTTTTACGGACGCGTCGGACGCCTCGTTGGGCGGAGTCTTGCAGCAGAGTACGAGCAACGGTTGGCAGCCACTCGGTTTCTTTACCCGTAGACTCACTTCCACGCAGCAAAAGTACAGCCCGTACGACAGGGAACTGCTTGCCGTGTATGAATCTGTTAAATATTTTCGGCATATGCTCGAGGGTCGTGAATTTTCAATTTTTACTGACCATAAACCCCTGATTTATGCCTTCGCCCAAAAACCAGAAAAGTGTTCCCCGCGTCAGTTTCGGCATCTAAATTACATTGCCCAGTTCTCCAGCGACATCCGTCATCTTTCAGGCAGCGAAAACGTAGTCGCGGACGCCCTTTCAAGGGTAGAAGCTGTGAGTGGTGCCATCGATTACAGCGCCCTCGCACGTTCTCAGGCGGAAGACGACCAGCTCAAACAGCCCAACGATTCCCTCCGGTTGAAAATGATGCGCATTCCCGAGTGTGAATTTCAGTTATATTGTGACGTGTCGACACCATCAGTCCGCCCTTATGTAACTGAACCCTTCCGGAAGCCAGTCTTTGACTCGCTGCATTGCTTGTCACACCCAGGAATACGGGCTTCCACCAAGTTGGTCGCAGAACGGTTCGTGTGGCCCTCGATGCGCAAGGATTGCCGTGCATGGACACGCGCATGTATTCCCTGCCAGCGAGCGAAGATTCATCGCCACACAGTGTCCCCTGTGGGAGGCTTTGCGCCGCCCACCCAGCGTTTTGAACATGTTCATATCGACATTGTAGGCCCCTTGCCGGTTTCCGCGGGATATCGGTATTGCCTGACGTGTGTCGATCGTTTTTCAAGATGGCCAGAGGCGTTCCCGGTTAGGGACGCAACAGCTGACACGGTCGCCAAGGAATTCTTTCGGAATTGGGTGGCTCGCTTCGGCACTCCACTCCGGATTACGACGGACCAAGGCCGACAGTTTGAATCACATCTGTTCCAGCAGTTGGCGGGGCTCACCGGTTCGAGGCACCTGAGAACCACGGCTTATCACCCCGCAGCAAATGGCATGGTGGAGAGGTTCCACCGCCAACTGAAGGCAGCCATAATGTGCCACCAGTCGGATGGTTGGCCGGACGTCCTGCCAGTAGTGCTGCTCGGTATACGAGCCGCCTGGAAAGCAGACATTGGGGCGTCGCCGGCGGAGATGGTTTATGGTCAACCACTCCGTCTACCAGGAGAGTTTTTCGTCCCTAGCGAGCGGCCGGCGGACGACGACCTTAATTTCGCCGCGCAGCTACGGCAACATTTCTCCACCATACGACCAGTTCCTGCGTCACGCCACGGCAAGAAGTCTGTCTTCTTGCATCAAGACCTGTCGTCCTCATCCCACGTTTTCGTGAGAAACGACGCGACAAAGGTTAATCTTCAACCACCGTACGAGGGTCCCTTCCCGGTCATCCGAAGAGAGCCAAAATTTTTCGTGGTCAACGTCCGAGGTAGTGAGAAAACAATTTCAATCGACCGCATAAAGCCTGCCTACACTCTTGAGGAGAACGACGGGACGAGCAGCGCAGCACCCGCATCTCTTCGGGACAAAACACACCCAAGAACCACCACTGCTGCACCTGCCGAAGAGCCGAGAGAGACCCGCTTTGGGAGGAGGGTCCATTTCCCAAAGCACCTGGAAGATTTTGTACCATAGAATCTCACTTCTTTTCGCTAATCCTTCCTTTTTCATTCTTTAGTGGCCTAAAGTCTACAGAGGGGGTGATGTGGCGGCGCAAGGAGAGCAGACGGAACGCACGGCGGAATTTATTTGTTCCGAGTTCCGGAAAGTACCACCAGGGGGACACGGCGTCGGTACGAGAGAGAAAGGTGGACGTCGGGCGGGAGAGTCAGTCTGCCGCGAATGAAGAAGCAAGCTGTACGATCGCCCTCTGTAAATCCGTTTCGATAATAAACCCGTTGAGTTTAACGCTCGAGTGTAATTTTTCCTAACGTCCACTAGCGTAGAAGGATACCCCTTCAGTAGTATATGAGAGAATTTGCTCAAATTGTACATATTTGAATTCATTTTCATTGCTGCTACTCATGAAACATATTTTATCCATTGCAGTGGACCAAAAGTGCCTTGTGGTGCAGAACTCGCTACCTCAACTACATAACTGCAATATGTATAATTTTTGGGCCTAATAACCATGGCAAAAGGAGAATAGTTAATTCCACCGTGAATTGGAACCTTCTTAAAACTAGTATGTGAAGGCTCATTATATAATTTGACAAGTCAGTCTTATTTTACTGATGCATTGCTGATGTCCCCTTGGTATTCACCAATTACAATTGTGTCAGTTACCTGTAATGTTAATAATTATACATTTTGAATCTCATTTTTGAAGATCTAATTGTTCAAAGTAGGCATATTTTTCAGAAGTTTTTGTAATAACATGTATTTGCCAGTCATTACGAATTCCTGCAACTAATATTATTTCTGGTCATACAATTTATTTGAATTATAATGTGGGGGTTTTGATGAAATTTTTTTACAAATGGGCAAATTGGGGAAATAACTTGTCATAAAATATGACTGAAACATCAAAAGGATATATCTGGGAAAATTGTGATGGTTGAACTTTTATATTAGATTGATTGGCTATAAAATAATTTGTCATCACCATTTCATGAACACTTGGTGAACCTTATACTCGAAATTGTTTTGATGTTAGTTAATCCTGAGCCAGGCCTACCACCTTCTGTATTAACTGGAAACTGTTCTGTCCACCATATCTTTTTCACACAATGATGAATTAATACTAATGTAAGAAGTTGACACTAATAATTATGCGTGGTGGAAGAAGATAGCACAAGTCCTGGTGCCAAAGAATTAGTTGGCAATTGATCTGATGAAAACCCGTGTTTGAGGTCACTGTTAATGTGTTTTATTTTAAACAATCAATCTGAAAAACTTTGAACGGGTAGGTACTTGAATGTTTTTATTGAGAATACTTCTGAGGTCACTGGATGACACAAAAGAAGTTCAATTTGAAGGGTACAATGTTTTTTATTATGAATGACTGTTTAGCAGAGCTGGTTCAACTGTACCCAATTCCAAAGAAATTTCAAGGGTAACTGTTTAACAAAATGATGCTTCAGAACATTGTGTTTTACAACTCAACCACGGGAGTAGTGTTGAAATATATTATTAATATTCTTCGGCACTTTATGTAGGTGGAGGTCTCAACTGGTTGCCATAGAATACTAAATGCAAAGTCAGGTCATTTTGGAAAGAAAGTTGGGACTCAGCTCATGCAGCATATGATACTTTATTAGTGCTCAGAATATGCTAACCATAGTTTTTAAAATGTTTTTATAATATCATGTTATTTATAATTGATTCATTAAATTCACATCATTGCATAGAGATTGTAATTAATGTTTTGTGAATATAAAGATGTAAGGGTGGGCATTACCCATGCTTTTCCTGGAATAGATCAATAATAGAGGCATTTTTTGATTTTGTAACTAGTTATGACAAACTAGTTAGTCTGACTAGTTATGAGTACTAAGACAAAGAAGGTAATTTTCTCTGCGAGTATCACATATTGCTGAAGTGTTTGAAAAGTGCTTCAATCTGATACTCACTGCCCTGTTCAGGTGATCTCTGGGTTGAATAGATTGATGAAATCAGAGGAAAAATTCATTTGTCCCATCAGAAAAGTCTATTAAAGTCATTAGTAATGTAGCCACTTGGAGATGAGGTTGCTCAATACTTTCTATGGTTATTATATATATATATATATATAGGTAAGCTATTGAAAGCATTGGTATGCATCTAGCACCAAATCAAATACCAAATATACACTTGGGGGATTATTTGCTAACTTCTATATTCCCTAATTTTTAAGTTTTTGATTTCACTTGCAAAAATCCTCGAAGTACTGCATCTTTCAAATTGCAACAATCTTGGATATACACATTCCTTATCACATTAATTGCTTCCCCCTCTCCTTAATTTGCTCTTTGTTACCCATTTCCAAGCTTTCTCCAAAGTTTCTTATTTTCTTCTACTTCATGTTTGGAATTATGTTTTATCTCCATAAACGTAATATGTTATCATCTGAGCTATTTCCTCTTTTGCTAAAATCATCCATTGATATGCCACTTTAGTTGAAATCACAAATCTTTCTCCTCTTCCCCACTCAAAAAGTTTCCATTTGGTGGCAGTTGCATTTTGAATGGCGACTAGTTTAAGAATGTGCCTTTCAAATGTATATAATAAAACTTTAAGTTGTGACTAAGTCCATATTTTATTTCAAAGCGTAAGTTGTCTTATGGACTGCACTCATATATCGTATTAAACGATGTTGCAGAAACGAGTCGCAACTTGCGTACTGGGTGCGTTCCAAAAGTAATGCTTTTATTTTTTTTAAAGTAATTTGTTGAACAGATTTGCACAAATACTTAAAATTCTTCAAACTACTGTCCTTGGGCCTCTACACATTTTTTCCAGCGACCCTGCCATGACCGGTACGTGCACTGGAAGGAGTCTTCGGGGACCTCTCGCAAGGGCTTCGTCACGGCTGATTGGATCGCTTCCGTGGACGAAAAACGAGTTCCTCTCAGGGCTGCCTTAATCCGAGGGAACAAAAAGAAGTCTGCTGGGGCGACGTCAGGAATATAGGGGGGGAGCAGTGTTGGCACCTGGTGTTTGGCCAGGAACTCACGGACTCGTAGCGCGTTGTGGCAAGGCGCGTTGTCGTGGTGGAGTTGCCAGGTAGCGAAGATGTATTTTCTCGTCCTAATGACAGTTTTTTCAGAATCTTTCCAGAAAATCCTCGTAGTAGGCAGCGTTAACTGTCTGTCCTTGAGGAACAAACTTCGTATGGACCACTCCTTTTTTGTCGAAAGAGAAAATGAGCATTGTTTTCAATTTTGATGTGCTCATTCTTTCCTTTTTGAGCATTTGGGACTGGTTGGTGTGCCAATCAGAGCTTGGGCGTTTTGTTAGTGGGTCGTATTAAAAAACCAGGTCTCATCGCAAGTTTTGATGTCCAATAATCAGGTTCATTTTCAATGTATTTCAAAGTTCACTTGAAATTTCCGCTCGGTCGGTTTTCCGTGACTCGTTTGGCGCGCAGAGGTTTTCAATAACTGACGTCCTGCCGCTTCCCCAGCTTGGAGAGCACTGAGACCTGTTTCGGGGCAAAGCTTAGCGTCCCCCCCTTCTCCAAGTGGTTCGATCACACTTGGGCAAATAGGAGCGGCGCGGGAAATTCAATTGCATTACGTTTGGACCGCACCCTGTATGTTTTGTAGTAAAAATTTTAGGCCCCCCCACTTTTCATTTGACGAACACTCCTATCAACTTTTTCTGCTTGCGGCTTTCAGATAAACAGACCTGAGTATACTAAACAGAAGGTAATAGTAGTAACGATATATTTTACGTGCCTAATACCGGAAGCAGTATTGGCTTAAGTTATCATTTGAAATCATTATTGTAACACTAAATCAGCAATTTTCCTTTGCCATGTGTTTTGCGCTGGATATGTTAGAAAGAAATGGCAAAGGCTTTTTTCCTGGGACTGCGCAAGCTGAATAGATGGTCGATGTAAATGACGCGATTAATGCACGTGCACGTATATAGATGTAAATTAAAAAAAAATAGTATTTGATTTTATCAAAGTAATATTTTTTAAATAGATCTAAATTTTAAAAAATAGTTTATATTTTCCCTTTATACGCCCCCGGACGGCAGCGACCTAAGTGGTTTGTCCTGATAGAAAATCCAATCCAGGCGTTGTCTCATAGGTCTTATTAAAAATAAATTTGAATCGAGTGAGACGCGTCAATATTGTCCGTCCCCTTTACCCTGGCATGATTTTCAATTGGTTGAATTGGAAAACCACTGATGCAATGCAATCATGCTGAAATACATAAGAAAAGAATACTGTGTATTGATCTGTAAAACGGTGTAATATGCGACGGTATCCAATATGCTTAAGGCTTTAAAAAAAACCTTAAACATGAATAAAAATTATCAATCCGGAGGTCGGTTTGATAGGTGATGGTAGAGTTCATTCTGTAGTATACACATCGGCGCTTGAAGTCCCATCAGGGTAGAAGGTTCAGACTCTTTTGATGTGTTGCCAATGGTTTCCCAGGAAGGTATGAGACACGAAACATCCTAAATGTGTATCTCGGGTGCAGAGCTGATGGTGATCAGAGTGATGCGACCGGAAATCAAACCCGGGTCTCCCCGGTCACCAGTCCAACGTCTCGCCCCTGGATCACCGCGTTACGGCAATAAATACTATTGATGCGGAAACCTTTTGTTTACTCATTGAAGAAGTATCTTAATTTTCCGATTTCGTTCCCACTCCTCGGCAGTCCGTTTGACAGCTGTTTGAAAGTGAGAATTCCCTTTCCAATTCTTCCCATCCCGCTCGAGGTCCTCGCTGGGATCGCTGGCATTGTCTCTCGCTTGGTCAAAATACGCTGCTCGCCAATGCTAAATATGGTATCGCTTTCGTTCGCCTGGGTATTGTCTGGGCGACCCCTCTTCATCATTGTCTCCCCCCACTCTCTCCCTTGGTTACTGGTCATCATTCTGTTCCTTTAACCTCGTGCTTCCGATGTAAAACAACGTCTGCTCCTGCTTGTCGCCCCTCACCTCCCACTCTCCTTCCCCAGGAATCTCTCTCCCTCACACTCTTCGCAAACTGCCTCGCTTAGCTTCACGGGCATCAGAAGAAGGAGATAGCTGATCGGTGGTGAGGAGAGCCTTCGTAAAAGTGTTCAAGTGCTTGCTTCCAAATAGAAAACCTTCATCCAAGTTCGAAGTTCACAGTTTTCGAATTTGATGTCGGGTGAGTTCGTCGGCTTCCGATAATGCAGTCGTGATCCCTCACTTCTTACCACGGGTCAATGCCAAGGGGTTGCGGAGTTAGGCGCTCGCGGCATTTGGCCATAAAATGTGAAAGCGTTAGCTTTTGCACGTTTCACTCTGAGGGGGATTTAACAAATTCCAGCTCGCACTCCCACAAACGTCTTTGAGAAATAGGGATCATTGACAAGCGAGCCAAAATGTCTCTTTTAATTAAAGAAAAAAGGTGGCAAAAACGCTTGATTTCGCTCAGGGTTCTCTCTGTAAGTCTTTCCTGATACGGGTAAGTGGTTTGAAGTAGCATCAATCGAGCTTTCGTTCTTTTTTCACACGGAAAATCTTTATTTTTCTTCGACAGATTAGATTCCAGATGCGTTCACTCCGGAATCAACGGAGTACAAAAAGAAGGGGAAGACACACAGAGAGGTGAATCTTGCCTCTGATTTAGTGGAGAAGCATTGCATACTTCATTTTCGGAGGGCTCGTCCTAAAAATTCCATTAGCATACCAGTGTATAGTAATCCGTGGCGAAGAGTTCATTCAGTGTACGGTTCCCGGGCATTCTCGTGGGGATGTTATCAGAGATATACAAAGCAAAACAAGTCATCCACATTTAAAATTTTAAATGCGATGATGCTTTCGTTACAACGTGACATCCCCAAATGGTCTCTGCGGCTCAAGGTCAACATTTTAAGTGGACCAGTAAACGTTTCCTTTTAGCAAAAAATAGTTTTATATTAAATTTTTAATCAATTGATTCAGGGTTATGTGAACAAAGTTGAATGTGGAAGGAATTAGATTGGTTAATTCGAAAACATCCACATTAGGATAAGCCACAAGGGAGGCAATCCTAAAAAAAATTTCCAGCCATATGGTAACCATGCATTCAAAACGAATAATCATTTTTCTGTGCGCACTCCCCAAAGGTTTTCACCATTAACGCTCTTTCTATTGTCGCCAAATGGTTCTGTTATTTTTTCAGACGTGTCTCTCCCAACACCATTCTAAGCTGAAGGAGTCGGGTTGGTGCGGAGGCTAGTGCTTACGTCGCCCGATGGGCGATCGAGACCAACAAGTAGACGAACTCACAACTTTCGAAGTGGTTTTGAATGTGTCCTTTGACGGGGCCACAGATGAGAACCCTTGCTAACATCAGGTCAGCCATGCTTTGACAGACAGCACTGCAGTATGATCGAGACGTTTATTGTTAGCTGCCAATGCTCCTTGCCAGAATGGCTTCAGCAGTTCAGGGCCGCATGGCGCCCCTCAACAGGCAACTGTCTGGTGTCACATTTCGACTTTCACTTTGATGCAAGAGGAAAGACTAGTCGACGACCTGTGAAACAGACTTGGAATTTTTTATATGTGAAAATCTGTGCGAAGTGTATGCCTGTCTGTATTTATATGTATGCATGTAATTAAGATATGGATATTTATGTATTTTTTATATGTGCAAATCTTTATGCAGTGCATGCCTGTCTGTCTATATGTATTTATGTGTATGCATGTAATTATAAATTTTATGGATAATATAATATGTATACGACGATAGGTTAAATGGAAGAAGGGACCATTTAGTCTCAATTTCGCCCAAATAAAGACCTATCCATCTCATCGTTTTTTGTTTTCATATCATATTTTTATAAATACCTTTTTTTGAGTAGGTATAATTTTATTTGTCGGCGCGCGAAATAAGGAGCTTGCAGTTTCCATTTCTTGAGATTTTATTGAATTGAGTATCGGTGCTTTGGCGTTCCCTTTCTAATATATTGTTGTCTCTTACAGGGGATATCTTTACGGCCATAATTACAAAGCCAGCAAATAGGTTGGACTTCAGCATCGAGATGGGAAACGCGGGAATCTTGTGCAAGCGGCAAAAATGCCGTTATATTTCACGTATTACAAAATCATGACATCCTCGGCTGCGAAAACAAGAGGTCGTGGCTTCGATCCCCGCCAAGGTGGGTTTATCTAAACCTAAGTGTTGAATTTTTATAATCGTCTTTAATGTTACATTACAGTTAAATATCCGAGATAAAGGCTAAAAAAATCTATTTTCGGATTAGTGCTAAAAAAAAAGAAATCACTTCAATGGCATTTGTGTCTTCAGCGTCAAATTATTTTCTGAACTCTATTTTCTTATCTTTAATTCATATTCTTTGCCTTTCTGTTCAGATAAAATGGATATTTGTCTCACTTTTTGTCTTTGCTTCTTCTCCCTTTATTTTTATTGCGTTGAATACCAGTTTCGCTAACCACTTACGTATCTAATCTACCCTATGACTGGTTTGATAGGTGAAGGCGAATCTCACTTCGTGTTGAGCCTCCTACCAACCTTGCGGCCCGTAAGATCCAAGAATCATGGAAGGAGGGAGGGGGGGGGGGGTTTATAGGTAAGTTGCTTCTTCCTTCTTTCCCTCTGCTGTCTGAGGTTTCCCTGGGCATCTTTTGTGGGGTCGGATTGTTTGAGGGCGTCAGTCATTTGCATATGAACTCCGGTCATCCGGTCAGTGTTGACGAAACTAAAGCTCGTGGCTCTCATGCCATAATCGCGGGGGAGCGAGGAAAGAGGACTAGTTAGGAGTAGAGAGGAGATTAGGGGAAGTAATGGCAAGTGACCGGCAGAAGTATCAACCAGAGAAACCACGTGGGCCACGTGCCCTTTATTCCCTTTCTTCGTCTGGGCTTCTCGTACCCGCCATATTCTCCCGACGGTCACCTCTCTCAATCACTTCAGAGGCTAAGCGATATTTTCAAGCTGAATTTTGTTTTCAACTAAATTCTCTACCCACTGTAGGACCGATCTGTCAAAGCCGCTCAGTGTTGACATCTCTTTGCCCTTATGTAACAAAAAAATCCTTTCTAAGGTTTTGCTTCTTAGATGTGGAAATGCATAACCATTAGTGCAGTTCGCTCACCATCTTCTCCCCGTGGATAGCGAATTTGACATGGTGAAATAGATAATCCTCGAAGCTAGTAGTAGCTATTGGCGATTATTTTTAAGACCAACAATGCCACGTAGATCGAAGTGTTGGAGCTACACGAAAGGTATTTTCACTCCTCGCAGAATCTTTATTCGTTGAACCGGCAGTAAATAATAGTAATTATATAAATCTCGTTGCAATTAGGAAAATTTATTGGATCCCATTTGTGCGGTCAGTTTTTTAATGCCGTCTATTATAAGGTAGGGGCCACATCAGAACTCATTAACTACTATCAACAGGCCATTGGGACAAGAAATTGTGAAATCAGCTCATTAACATTTATCGTGAAATTATGATTCACGGAAAGAGAGAAATAATGAATCCTGCCAGTAAGACACTAAGCAACAAAGACATGATTGAGGTCAAGGAAAAATACGAGGCGATATACTGATGCTTGGAGAAATATTAGTAATGTTGCGGTGTGAGAACATGATTGCAGGATAGAAAAAAAAGGTTTGATGAGAACACTAACCCGAATACTATATACTCGTATATTTTCATGTTACGCCGCGGTTCTTCTGGTAGGGAATGATTTCCCACCAGGTATGCAGTTAGGAGAATAGGATAAAAAAGTTCAAAATCTAAGTAAATACTCGTAGTTTCACCCTGCCATACATCTCCTTGGAAGTCAGTAGAGTATGACCTGTCTTACGACTCAGTTGGAATGGAAGTAGATTCAAAAAGAGGGCAATGGTCTGCGTTCGATCCAATGAAGATAAATCAATATCAGAACTAATATAGAATGCACATAAAATAATGGAAAAATATAGCTTTCATCATGATCATCCGCAATGAATGAAATATGATGAAAATAACAGAATATTCCAAACGAAGGAGACCCTCTATCACAAACGGTTCATAAACATATTTAAGGGACTTAAATAGGTGTGATATTTAGACGATAACAATAGCAGAGATAAGAAAGTAAACCGAAGGGAAAAGAAAATTGGTGAAAGCATAACAGACCTAGTGGCAAAAGGGTAAGTCCCTAGGGGTGTGGGTGGAGAGATTATTCTACGGAAAATGATGGAGACAAGAATAATAGGGAAACTCATTGGGGAAAACAAATTTTGTGGTGAAATTTTTTATTGAAGGCCGTGAAGAGCGATGAGGAAATGCAGAGATTGGAGGGGATCTGGTTAGTACGAGAGGTTACAACAAATCAATGCTGCAATTATAAAACATCATTATGGAGATGTTAAGTTGGACAAGGTATAGTAAAAAATTCGATAATTGTCGCCCCTCAGCATTCCCAAGTATAAAAACCTCGTGAACGTGCCAACATTTTCAGCCTTAACTTGGAAAGTTGAGGACTCAAAATAGACTTTAAAATACTTGAGTCATGTTACGTCAATTTAACGAACGATCTGGTGGCACTCACTCAGATTTTGTTCAAACTTTCTGTACCAATTGATACCTATCCATAATTGATCCTCATGAAATGGATTTGTGAATGAACAATTTTTGCAAATCAAATGAAAAATGAGAAATGTCGTCAACGTGTGTGCAATCCCCCAAATGATCCCATTAAATTTATTTTCAATTGATTCAAAACCACAAAACCCATTTCTCAAATTCATGTTCTCAAATAATCACTCGCTGAGTTCCTTAATAAATTTACCACGTCATCAAACACAGTTATTAACCGGTAGAGCGGTATGATAGGTGAGGATAGACCTCATCCAGTACTAAACTGAACGGCGCGGGAGGAGCCAGTTCCTTTCCCTGTGATAACTGTGGTTTCCCTGGAAGATCTGGTACTGGATAAATCACACAGTTGGGTGAAACTGAGGGTACCAAGATGCGCCCCCAGGAAGCGAACCTGAGCCCTCCAGTCAGTAGCCCAGCTCTATACTCACTGGACTACCACACCTCTATTTTTGTATTCCTCCCTAAAAAATAATGAATCAAACCTTTAACACAGTAACATTTTGGAAATGATTCTATTGTTGAAAGTAAATTTAAGGAATCTGATTACTCGTCTGCTCGCTCCGTACTCCTCGGCCGGCGGCCTACGTTTACAAAAGTTCAGAGAAAAGACCGGATGGATGTGACAAGGCGGCGGGAAGACACTGCCCCTAGAGTTTGGAGACAAATTATTATTTCTTATTCAGAGCCAAACGTAAGTAGGAAAATGCCTGACATCAAAGACATGGTAAGTACACGTGGAATCTCTTAAATACAAAGACAAGAGATTATTATTAGGGGACCTAAAGGAAATTGTCTCTTTGATGGTGCTCAATTTTAGGTGAGCATCAACATATACAGAAATTTTGAACAAAATCTGAAAGGTTGATGCCAAAAGATGACACTTTTATTTGTGGAATTGATGTGGAATAATCCAATTAAGGAAAGCATTGTTTTATTTAGAGGGAACAGTCATTTTTGTAGAAATCCCTCTCAGCTCTTCCACCGGGTGAGAGTCTCCATTCCGGCCGAAGTTTCGATGCTCGACTCGGAAATTGCCTTCGGGGCAAGAGGGCTTCACTCTTGCCGTAAAGATGATGCCCGAGTCGAGAATCAAAACGTCAGCCAGAATGGAGACTCTCGCCCGGTGGAAGATCAGAAAGAAATTTTTGCACGAATAGGGTGCGTTCCAAAAGTAATGCAATTTATTTTTTAGTAATTAATTGAACAGATTTGCACAAACACTTAAAATTATTTAAATTACTGTCCTTGGGCCTCTACACATTTTTTCCAGCGACTCTGCCATGGCCGGTACGCGCACTGGAAGTAGTCTTCCGGGACCTCTCGCAAGCTTCGTCACGGCTGATTGGATCTCTTCTATGGACGATAAACGGGTTCCTTTCAGGGCTGTCATAATCCGAGGGAACAGAAAGAAGTCTCCTGGGGTGACGTCAAGACTATAGGGGGGATGGGGCAGCGTTGGCACCTAGTTTTTGGCCAGGAAATCGCGGACTCGTAGCGCGTTGTAGCAAACACCTTGGGTACGAGCTTTGCGCACAAAGTCCTCATCGTTAAATCTTCAGTAACAATGCGAAACAAAACAGTAGACCATAAGTTCAGTTCATTGGCAACCATCTTGATACCCAATCGATGGTTAGAGTCCAACAATTGTCGAACACGAGTCACATTGTTGTGGGTTTTGCTAGTTGACGGCCGCTCAGAGCGTTGTTTGTCTTGAACCTCCTCCCGGCACTTCTTATAGACCTTTAACCACCTATAAACTTGTGAGTAGGACAGAGCAAGAGTCTCCGGAAGCCTCGGGAATCATTTTGTGCCTCCTCAAGGGATTTTTTCAGTTTAGCACAAAACTTAGTAATCGCGTAATGTTGCTCGATCGTCGATTCCAATTTTTTGTGACACGGTCAGCGCGCAGAGGTTTACAATAACGGACGCACTGCCGCTTGCACAATTTGAAGAGCACTGAGACCGGTTTCGCGGAAAAGCTTAGCGGCCTCCCCACCCACTCATAGTAGTTTGACCCCACTCCGACCAATAGTAGCGGCGCGAGAAATTCAATTGCCTTAACTTTGGAATGCACCCTGCAATACCCTGGGAAAACACCAGATCTTATTTGAATCTACATTTGATTGTTTGATAATGTAAATAAATTGATATTTAATGCGAAGCGTAGAAGTTTACCTATTACAACACCAGCAAAAATTTGAAAAAATTTTTTTACGATAAACTACCGAATCATGTTACTAAATCATATACACGACCCCGAGGGTTATTACAGTTATTTCCATGCACACTGATTATTGAGACGGTACTGGCCACTTAATGCGATCACTAGTTGCTAGATGAGCCATTTTTTAGAAGGAAACGGATACATTTATCATTAAATACAGCATATTCACCGACAATTAGAAGCAAATTATAGGTTGAAGGAGACAAAAGCATTTCAAGAGAAAACCGTCTCTTGGAATATACTTCTCTCGGCCATTCAAAAATATTTCATATTTTGGATTGTGGAACGTGTCTCCAGCACATGCCTAATCTAATTTGAGGAGATAATTTTAAAGTGTACTACTGGCTCGCGAAAGAAGTTAGTAGAAGGAGAAGGACTCCTGTTCCCAGCATTCATTTAAATTAAATGTACGCTTATAGAATCAAAACTATTTACAAGACGTTTTACCTTTCGAACGGGCGAGACAGCTTAACCTCTTGGGAAATATGGGCTTCTCCATCGCATTCCTCCCTCCAGATCGAACAGTTCCCCTTATCATAAAACAGTCCTTACCTCACTTAGGCACCCCGATATGTAATGCTTGCTTAAAGCACCATGCACCCTTGCTCGCACGAAGAAGTAGTTAGATATTGTAATTCAACACAAAATATGATACCACCTATTCTCAAAAAGCTAACCTCCGAAACCCTGTCGTGATTTTTCAGAAATGATTCCGGCGTTGAGCTTCGAGCGGGGGGGGGGGGGGGGCTTGGGGACATGAGAGAACATGAAATTGTGGCACCAAATCTGCTTCCGAGCCCTGTTGAGACATGGTCTCATTGTCCCATCGTCTTTAGGAGGGGAAAAGTTTAGCAGACCATGTCCAGACGAGTGCGAATGACATTAAGGACCGTAAAACCTCATTTATATGTGGGAAGGGAGGCTGCCGAGAAGCTTGTGACGCGATCCCACAAGTCTCCACGGAGCCCTCTCAACTCCCCTTTCCGCTGGCCTCCTCTCTCTCTCTCCCCCCCCTTCCCCCCCGCACACACCTGAAGACGAGTTTGCCGGGAAATGTTGCTTCTTAAAGCTGGCCCGAGCACAAGTGGAGGGCCATTGCTCCTGCCTCCCTGGAATGCTTTTCAGGTCAGCTAAATTGTCTCCGAAAGAGGGTCGTCATCCTGGTAAACTACTAGACATCATGCTATAAAAACATGATGTCGCAAACAAAACAGTTCCAAACCCATAGTTGGGTTTCATAAGTGACGCTAGGGATCACCTGTTGCTAAGCCCAAAGGCGTTTTAATTTCTTTAATTTGGGATAGGGAGCCCAGTTCCTTTATTTTTTAATTTACTGTTAAAAAATCAAAGGCAAAAATGATGGCAACTCTACCTATAGAAAAAGTTGGAGACTCATTCTCTTTGATTGTGATACATTGTATACGATATATATATATATATATATATATATATATATATATATATATATATATATATATATATAGAGAGAGAGAGAGAGAGAGAGAGAGAGAGAGAGATAATCCTCTTTAGAAGCAGCAAAGAAAGGAAGATGGAAACGTGGTAACGCAGAGAAATGAGAAATACACATCGAATGGATAGAGTAACAAATGAAGAAGTACTTCAAAGTATGAATGACGCGAGAAGCCTATGGGGGGAAATTGCACAGCGAAGATGGATACAAGTGGAGTTCATTCTGAGGCGTGATAATTGACCGAAGACCTTAATTGATGGGAAGAATCACAGAGGAAGGCCAAGGATGAATTACTACGAAGTATGTTCACCAAGAAAACTCTGTCTGGCAATTAAAAAAAAGCAAGTGCACGCACAAAAAATGTCTTGTCAAACAATTTTAATTAATCTTAAACTATTTTTCTATGAAGTTCCCATCATTCCCTAGACACTTAGTCCTAGTGGGCCAAGAGTTTTTGTATGCACGCTCCACAAAAATTTGTTGCTCCTACGTATTTCAACCGTGTGTTGAAAGCTTATTTCACGTCGCCATCGTTATCAAACTTCAGTCCACCAAGGTAGGACTCCATGTTTAAAAAGAGATGAAGTCGCTAGATTCAAGGCCGGGGCTCTATGGAGGGTGGTCAAATTGTTCCCAGCGAAAGTCTTCTGACCGTGTTCGTGTCAAATTCGCAAAGAGGTCAGGCATTGTCATGAACAATACCGCGAGGGAGCATTCATTGCCGCACACAGCTTCCTAAGCGTCTTGCGGTAAACATTAAATGTCGAGTCAAAGGTCAAGTAAATGAGTCGATCTGTCAAAGTTTGCTTGGCTTTTGTCCTCGCTGGTGACAAAATTTCGGAAGTAATTTTTTCATAAACGATTTCATGAAGTACTGATCTTGAAATTTGGGAAAATTCAATAGTCAGAGCATAAATTGTAAACCTACGATTTTATTTAATCTTTTATTCAATTGTTTGAATCAAATCACCACTAATCTAATACTTCGTTCCCCCACTTCGTTCATCGCCTGGCACATTATCACGCCACGTCATCAGACAACACATCGCAGGTCATAGTCTTATGGGGGATTGGAATTTTCAATTTTCTTTTCCATTTTTAACAAGCAGGTTTGAGCGAATGCAACACTTACTAACCTCAAAAAGGTTCCAGCGCCTTCCGAAGAAATCGGTGCACTATTGCGTATGCAATGAACTAAGATTACAGCATGACCACGACAAGAAATAAAAATGAAACTTACTTTGTGGGCGTTACTCGTACAAGCATGTGATGGAAGATGCCAGTGCAAGGAGCTATGAGGGAATGAAGATCCTGGCAGGGATCTGGGCGTCGACTAGAGAGGTGCTACATAGCAACCCCCGGATTAATCACTCGTCAAGATGGTAAAATAGTCATCAAATAGATTTGTGTAAGCAAGTTGGCCCGTGATCGCTTCCTCGTCGGGAAGTGTCTAGATTCCTTCCCAACATCCCTTCGTTCTCATGAGTAATTACTAGTTTTGCTGGAGAAATTAACAGAATCCTTCTGCAAATATTTATGCACGCGCTGGTGAGACGGTTGTATATGATGTAACAGATTTGGGAGTTAAAATGTAAAATTTAATGATTAACTCCCTACTCTTTTTCGGAAGTAATCATCCGCCTTAAAAATAGAGAGATATGTACGTCGAGATAAGCTTGAAATTGAAGAGATATTCCGCGATATTTAAAGACCGGGTGCCATCATACTTTAAACCGAAGAAAACATTATCATTGTCTAGGTAGTTGTCGATAGTGTGAGATTTCAGAATAGGCTTGATTCAGCGGTACTAGCTTAAAGCTGCGTACCAACTCATCAGTTAGGTGCCTAAGTCCATATTTAAAAATCCTAAAAAGAGAAAATAATATGCGATTCATTCAAGGTATTCTACCCAATAAGTTAGGTTTTGAGACGGTCCCTAATTATTATTATCTTCTACGCATTGCGAGTCCTTACTCTTGTTTTCTCGATATTATTTCCTTCTTCATTTCTTGTGAAAGAAAAAATATTGCAACTTACAGGCAAAGAAGCAACAAACGTGGTTTTATTCTCACACCGTCGAATGGCTTTCTTCCCAATTCATCGTGGATAAGTTCTATATTTTTTACTTTTTTGAATAAGCATTACGTACATCCACAAAGGTACTCTGAAATTCCCGAAATTAATGGAGCTTGTAGTCCCAACGGAATCTCATAATTGCTTTTTTTTGGAATAAATAGGAACATAGAACGGTGAATGCGAAAAAATACCAAAATAATTTTATGAGAAAACAAATTTGCACCTTTCCAAAAGTTTATTGTTGACGTAGAAAGCTTTTCGGTTCACCAAACCTCATCAGGTACAAGACAGTTGATCAAGATGGTTCTGTCAACCGAAACACGTTGTTCGTTACCAATAAACTTATGAACAAGTGCAAATTTGTTTTCTCAAGACAAACTTCCGCTACATCTCGCTTGAATCTGCCGAAAAGAATTTTTAATTGAAGTGTGCTGAAAGCGCTGCACACAAATTACTCAATGTCAATAGTCCTAATCTATTTTTACTTGTATTTTTTATCCCATATCTTATTTTGTAGTTATATTAAAAATCTATATACATCACTTGATTTTTTATTCTAAGGTACAATGATGGTAGTACTATTGCGTAGGGTATCCAAACTCAAGATTCCTTTCCAATAGGCATTTTACATTTAAGCTGCGTCCAAACAGGATAGGCATTAGGGAGCATGATTTTTAGTTGCCTAAATGTCAGGCGCACAATGAAAAGGCAGCTTGAATTTAGACACCCTGCGCAGTAGTACTGCCATCGATTTAGCAAAGAATAAGGCATAAACAGATGATGCCCGAATGTAAATATTTTGATATTTGAAATTGTAACTTTGGGGTGTAGTTGCAAAACCGCTAAACGGTTTTGGCGTAACTCTCGAGTTCACTTCAAAATTCATTCGGTAGTCTTTTATTATAGGTTTCCATTTTTTCATTCAATTTAGTACCTTGAGTGATTTTTGGCACTAGTTTCGCGTTCATTTTTTCTTAATATTTAAATTTAATGGATTTCTATATTAAATTTTTTATGGATTATAAGTTTTTTATATTTTGCTTTAATTATTCGGTCAGATAGTCTTACATTTCAATAACTTTCAACATTTTACCTTATTGCATAGTTAAAGCTAACAGTTTCAGGCTTAACTTTGTGGAATTCTTTCATGGTGAGGGTGAAAGAAAGAGAAAAAACAACTTTGCTAAACAACCGTTGTAAACAACCACCCCCCTTTGTACCGTCTGCATCCATTAGTTCCCCCTCACTTTCCTTTCACCCACCAATGATTGCTACCACTCCTCTCCCTGACTTCCCCTACCTGGCTCCTGGCTATATAAGTTGAATAATTTTGTTGTATTGTACCTGAAGATGATGCGCAGCATCGAAACCATGGTCGTGTTACATTAAATAAGTGTGTGGAAGTGCAAAGTTGTTTTTTCTCTTTCTTTCACCCTTATTGCATAGTATTTAATTCCAGTGTAATTTTTCGGTCGTTAATGCTGGTCAGTAATTGTTTTAAGATATGCTTTGTTGTTCATTTATATTTATGCGTACTTTCCTTGCTAAATGTTTCACATTTTGAAGTTAAACATAGCATCAATAAAATATTTATCCTACAATTAGTGTTTGTAGCCACTTTTCCATTTTTGTTGGTTTTATTACATCGTGGGTGTAATAAAACCAACAAACCAACTGGGTGAAACAGCGACTCCTTTTGCTAAGGTTTGGCAAACGAACTATGATTACCCAGTTGGTTTCGTGCAACCAGCTATATAGTATTTTTACTAAGGGCATTGATAAACTCCCACACTCTCCAAACACAAAATTATGCTCGAGGTTTGTTTGCCGCAATGTTTGTATACCCAAATAATATTTAATAACCACACAAGCGAGGCATGGATACAAGCACGACGACAAATACGATGTTCTATTCATGAAACGGAGCAAAAAACGAAGAAATATATTCTTGACTCTACATTTCAAATATCTTTACCCAATAACTTGATAAAATAAAGTTAGTACAAGAATCAAGCTACATTTCTCGCCACGCCATTTCACGCCAAATTTCTCTTGCCTACGGAAAGCTCTTTTCCTATCTCGCCTTAATAAAGTCCTTCGTTTTTTAACGAGTAGAAGTGTACTTCTTTTAGGGATAACCAATGTTATTGTGACCAACATGTATAATACACTCCCGCCATGGCAATTATTCTTCTGCTAGTTGTCTCGCTGCTAGCATTTTGAATTATTAGGTTGCAATGTTGAGTATTTAGGACATACTTCTAGCAATCCCAGGGGAATGGCTCTAAACTAAATTCAACTGGTGCCAAGTGAACGTATCCGACTGCAGTGTGTTACCGGGGTGCTGTGAGCTAATTGAAGATGGGAGTAAGCCTTGTCGACGTCAATTCCTGGCAAGTAATGCATTAAAACTAGCAAAAAATAGATTTTCGTGAAAGTTTTCCTAATGAAAGTGACAAATCTATTACATACTGCTTTATTAACTACTATTATATTATTTACTATTCTTTATCCATTTTAATCTATTACCTACTTTTGTATTATCTACTATTTGTGATTATTTCTTTAGATTTTGAGACATACTACCTTGAATAAAAAGTTCCCGGAATAACCACCGTGTGGTGCTCCCATCGTTCCGATTTGAGTTCTGTTTTTTTTGTTAAATTGGTACATCTGTTGTTGATATTCCCTTTAAATCTTAGTGTCATAACTTGACATTTGCAAAAGTTACGTAGCCAAGAGTACATCTATCTCTGTGTGTGTTGGCGATTTTTTACAATTTCAGAAATGGATTTAAATTTGCAACAACGAACTTGTATTAAATTTTGCGTAAAAAACGGATTTAGTGGCGCACGGACGTTGGAAATGTTGGAAAAGTGTTTCGGCAACGATTCTCTAAAAAAAACGGTCGTTTACCAGTGGCACGAGCGGTTCAGAAGTGGTCGTGAGTCAATCGAAGATGATGAACGCAGTGGCAGACCATCGACATCGAAAGTCGGTGAAAAAATTGATAAAGTAAAAGAAATGTTGGTCAATAACCGCAAATTAACCATCAGAGAAATAGCGGAGGACTTGAACATTGCCTATGGATCCGCCCAAGACATTGTGGTTAATGATTTGGGTTTCCGTCGTGTAGCAGCAAAGTTGGTGCCAAAAGACCTCAATTTCATGCAAAAAAGAGACCGTGTTGACGTCGCAAAAGACATGATTTGCGAGGCTGAATCCGATCCCACATTCATCAAAAGGATCATTACTGGAGACGAGACGTGGGTTTATGAGTACGACACGCAATCCAGACATCAGGCAAGTGAATGGCGTTCACCAAATGAGCCGAGACCAAAAAAACCACGTCGTTTTCAGTCAAAAAAGAAGGCAATGCTGACGGTTTTCATGGATTACAACGGTGTAGTGCATCATGAATTTTTGCCAGAAGGCCAGACAGTAAACAAAGAGTATTATTTGGGCGTTATGAGACGTTTGCGTGAAGCAATTCGCCGAAAGAGACCAGAAATGTGGGCAGAAAACTCGTGGATTTTGCACCATGATAACGCACCGTCGCACAGTGCTATCATTATTCGTAATTTTTTTGACGAAAAATGCAACAAATACCATCCAACAGCCACCGAATTCACCTGATTTGGCTCCCTGTGACTTCTTTCTGTTCAATCGAGTTAAAAAACCATTACGGGGAACGCGTTTTAGCAGCCGAGAGGAAGTAATGGAAAAATCGCAGGAAGCACTGATGGACATACCGAAAACCGACCGTAACTTTTGCAAATGTCAAGTTATGACACTAAGATTTAAAGGGAATATCAACAACAGATGTACCAATTTAACAAAAAAAACAGAACTCAAATCGGAACGATGGGAGCGCCACACGGTGGTTATTCCGGGAACTTTTTGATCAATGTAGTATACACTAAATTCAACAAGTTTACGCAAATACTTTTGAAAATAGTAGAGGCCTCTGGAATAGCCCCAATTTCGGGTGGCGTATGTTCAAAGAGCGCTGGTTTTCGCCTCAGGAAATTTGAAATGCAAATAGCTTTAGAATATGAAAACATCTTTGGTTATCCAGGTTACCGGTTCACGAAATACATTCTTTGTGTACTTTTATAGTGGGTGGGTTATTTAATTTAAAATATGATTATGGCTATGATCGGATCCCCTCCCCGGACTACAACCTTGACGTGGTGGAAGGGCTTGTGTGTTCCGATGACCCCTAGAGCTGTGCTGGCGGGAGTAATAAAAATTGCTCCTGGTAGGGTCACCCATGCCAGATAGGTCGAAGGTTAGGAGCCAGACGAAAGGTAGTCCACGCAGCGTCTGTTCCTCAGTGAGGTGGCTGCAATGGCGTCTGACCCCAGTGGGGCGGCCAGTAATTGATGGTGTCACGTTAAAAACACTATTGAGGAAGGCAACGGGAAACCACCTCAATTATCATTCCCTAGAAAAATATGATGGACAATAGAGATATTTTGAGTCCTGGCAACCACGGGGCTCGGCCCAATCGGCCGTGTGTCGTGGCCGGCAGCGGGGGAGGCAAGGCTTGCGCGGTCGTCATCCCACGAAACCCTTGCAAGGGAAAACCAGCAGCAGCAGGACAGAAGACGCAGGAGAAGAAGACCAAATTAGTTAGAATAGGAACGTGGAATGTTAGGACAATGATGAGGACAGGGAAATTGGAGAATGTTAAGCGAGAGATGGAAAGGGGAAATATAGATATTTTAGGTCTATGCGAGGTGAGATGGAAAGATAGCGGGGATTACTGGAGTGATAAGTATAGAATAATATACAGCGGTGGGGACGAGAGCCAACGAGGGGTTGCCATTGTATTAAATGAAGAGGTAGGGAGAAGCGTAGTCAACATAGAGCAGGTAACGGATAGAATACTACTAGTGGAGATAAAAGCAGAACCGACGAACTTAGTTATTATTCAGGTATACATGCCACCGAGCAACCATAAGGAAGAAGAGGTCGATAGGATATACCATCAGTTAGAGGACATGATCGCGTGTGTTCCTGCAGGGAAACATTTGATAGTTATGGGGGGGATTGGAATGCGACGGTAGGCGAAGGAAGAGATGGTGATGAGGTGGGGGACTACGGTTTAGGCGCGAGGAATGGCCGCGGGGAGAAAGCAGTTGAGTTCTGCAGGAGACAGGGGTTAATCATCACCAACACTTGGTTTAGACACCAAAAAGACGCAGGTATACATGGAAAATGCCAGGTGACTCAGGAAGATATCAGCTAGATTATATCCTGGTTAGACACAGGTTTAGGAACAGCGTTATAAATTCCCACAGCTTCCCGGGAGCGGATGCGGACTCAGACCACAATTTAGTTGTTATGAAATGTAGCGTACGTTTCAAAAAGATAAGTCAGGGGCGGCGAGTTAGAAAATGGAATGTAGAAGCATTAAATGGGTTGAAAAGGAAGGAATACAAACAGGCGGTAGAGAAAATCATGGAGGATGGTAAAGAGCTAAGTACTATCGAAGAAAAATGGGAAAGTTTCAAGAAAGGGCTGTCTAAAGCCGCAAAAGATACTATTGGAACCGTTAACGCTAAAAGGACTAGGAAACCATGGATCACGGATGAGGTGATTACAAAGATGGATGAGCGGCGAAAATGGAAGAATGTAAATACAGAGTTAGGCAAAATGAAGTACAAAGAATTAAACAATAAATTGAGGCGGGCAACAAATAAAGCAAAAGAAGCCTGGTGGAAGACGCAGTGCGAGGATGTGGAGAGTCTCCAGAGGAAGGGTGAAATCGGTGCGCTGTACAGCAAAGTTAAATCGTTATCGGGAAGTAAGAAAGGAAGAGCTCTGCTAACAGTTAGAGATAAGGCGGGTAAGGTAATAGTTGACGCAAGAAAGATCCAAGAGAGATGGAAGGAGTATATAGAAGAACTGTATAGTAAGGAGCTTAGACCAACAAAGTTAGACATTGAAAAAGAAAATGACGTAGAGGAAGACAGCTTAGGCCCAGGCATACTAGACAATGAGATAGAAAGGGCATTAAGGGATATGAAACTAAATAAGGCCGTGGGGGTAGATAACATTCCCGTGGAACTTTTAAAATGCTTAGGAAAATGTGGGAGGAAGAGTCTATATGGGCTGATCCGTAGTATTTAAGAGGAGGGAATCTGGCCGGAAGACTTTGTGAGATCAGTTTTAGTTCCTATTCCGAAAAAGGTAAAGGCCACGTCATGTGAGGACTACAGGACAATTAGTTTGATATCCCACGCAGCTAAAGTTGTTCTTAGGATCATAAACAAAAGGATAGAGAGTAGGGCAAAAGATTACTTAGGGAATGATCAGTTTGGGTTTAGGAAGGGGAGAGGGACGCGTGATGCCATTGCAGTAATGAGATTATTAATCGAGAGGAATATAGAACACAACCAGGAGGTATTTGCCTGTTTCGTAGATTTCGAAAAAGCGTTTGATAGAGTGAATTGGGAAAAACTAATGAGTATATTGCCAAAAATAGGTATAGACTGGAGGGAAAGGAGGCTAATCCGCAACCTGTACATGTCTCAGACTGCTCAGGTGCGGGTGGGAAACGGGGAGTCAGAATGGGCAGTGTTAGGACGGGGTGTAAGGCAGGGTTGCCCATTATCACCATTGCTGTTCAACCTGTATGCAGAGGAAATGATCAAAGAGGCATGGGAAGGACTCGAGGTAGGAATGAAAGTGGGCGGGGAAGTCGTAAAATCAGTTAGGTTTGCTGATGACCAAGCTTTAGTTTGTCAGTCAGCCAAGGGGCTGCAAGCATTGCTGAGTGAATTGGAAATTCAGTGCGACAGGTATGGGATGAGAATCAACATTAGTAAAACAAAGGTTATGCGATTTTCTAGAAAGAAAAAGGCCAAGCTTAACATTAAAATAGGAGGGCAAAAACTAGAGCAGGTAGAACAGTTTACGTATCTCGGTAGTGTTTTGGACCAGCACGGTCAAAGTAGTAGGGACGTAAGGAGAAGAATTGCGCTAGGCAAAGAGGCTTTCACAAGGAGGAGGGAGTTGATGACAGGGACATTGAGTAAGGATGTTAAGAAAAGACTCGTAAAAACTTTGATATGGAGCGTAGCTATGTACGGCGCGGAAACATGGTCATTGAAACAGGAGGATAGACGTAGATTGGAGGCTTTTGAAATGTGGGTGTGGAGAAGATTGGAGAAGGTGAAATGGACAGAGAAGAAAACAAATGAGGAAGTACTTAAAATGGTGGGCGAGGACAGGGGTTTGTTGGGAGCAATCCTATGGAGGCAGGAAAAGTGGATGAAGGGGATTTTGACCGGCAGTGGGATGTTGAAGACGGTGATAGAGGGTAGAATGCTGGGCAAAAGAGGAAAGGGAAGGAACAGGATAGGGATGTTGGACGGGATGAAGGGAGGAAGAAAGTACTCAGAGATGAAGAGGGACCTGATGTAGAGTAGGATGATGGATTTTTTTTTGTTTTGTTAGGAATAATAAAATGCTTGTTTGGTAGTTGTGTCCATCCAAAAACCTACCTTAACCGGTAGATTACCTTAAAAAAAAAAAATGATCGGATCACGTTCATTCCTCCGAGAATGTATTAATTTCGTGGTCAATTTTCGCATATGACCCGGTTGGATAAACTTTTAAAGAGTTTTTGAAAAGCCAGTATCGATGAAAGTTTTCTTCAACTGAATTCCGTTCGTGGAACAATGAAATATTTGCATAACACATGTTGTAAAATGAATATCAGAGAATACGACTATGAAACTTGAATATTTATTATTTTTCAGTTCTAAAAATGGAATGGAAACATTTTCGCCATTTGAGATATGCAACGAATCTGTGATCCTTGCAATTGTGTCGCTGATGAAACTAATGTAAATTTTACGCACGAACAAATGAATGAAGTTATTAATATTAATGGAAACGAAAACGCATGTACTCGTTTCCTTGAATCAATTCAAGGGCAACTTTTAAGTCTCCGTTTAAAATTAAAAAAAAATGAGTGCAATAATTTGACAACCATTTTTGTCAAGCAAATTTAGCAGAAATCTGCGTGGACTTCTTGTTTGAATACCTTTAAGGTACATATAGTAAGGCGTAGAGATGAGCGAAACTCAAATTTTCTACACAATTTTTCTACATATAGCACTTACAAATGGCCGTCCATATGACGAGGATCATTGAAATCTGATGGAGGGTAATTGATTCAATAGAAAAGTAGCAAAATTTGGATTTTATTCCTCCCAACCAGCACCCTCGTCTCACTCCATGAAATGAGCAACCTCGTCGGCAGGAGAGGGTTCCTAGGAAACTGTACGAAGAAAAACCCTGGAACTGGGAAAATCTCAAATATTAATTTGAAAAAACTAGGAAAATATTTCAGAGGAGCGACAGAGTACCATACCACCCGGGCATCGATGTAATCCATTTAAAAAGTAGTTAAAAATTGAGCGGTCAAATGATACAAGTAGATGTACTGATAACTGTGACATTCCACGTCAATCCATCACACAAGATATTATCATCCCTTTGCATATTTTATTCTGAATTAATAAAAATTTGTGGACACCCATTCTTCTACTAATATATTGTTAGTTCACTTAATGGATATTGGAAAAATTCTTCATGCATCAGGCAGAAATCGTTAAAAATACTTAAAAATGAACGACATTAATTGACAAGCTATTTGATAGGCTTCAACTAACAGTGGTTATGCTTTTACTCAAGACTGGTCAGACTCTAACCATGGCTGCTGGCCTTACAATATCCCTCCTCCCCAATCCCACACCACCCCAGAATCTATCACGATGATACCTGATAGGATACCTTATTTACAGGAATTTGCAAGCTGTGAAAGGCAGTGTGGTAGGTGGACGATCGACTTGGATAGTTTGATGGGCATCTTGATAATCGGGACGGAGTGACGCCTCTGGACTCCCTCTCTCTCACTGGATTTGTGATATTTCGATTTCGGACTCACTGAATTTACTGGGAAATAAATATCATGCGGTACATGAAAACTCTTCCCCCTTGCTCATTCTCATCATTTGAGGGAGTAGGAGGAGGAAGGGGAGTAGGGGTGTTGAAAACTAATACTCACCCTCCCATCCACCACCCTGGCGGACCACCCTAATACGCTACACCACAATATACGCATTCAAGATCAAAGAGATAGATTGCAAAACGGATAGGTTTAGAATGTGGTTGTTTCCGACTACGAGGTGAGCTTTACCCTCACCTATCAAACCAACCTTCGGATTGATTACCGATTGTGAAATGAGTGAGGCGGGGTAGTCCAGTGAGCGGAACGCTAGGCTACTAACTGAAAGGACCAGGTTTGATTCCTGGTGGCACCTCAGGGCACTCTCAGCTTCACACAAGCAGTATGATTTCTTGGTTAACAGGTGTTCCTGAGAAACCAGGGGAGGCGCAGGGAAAGGAATTGGCTTCTCTTCACGCTGTGTGAATTTCTCCCGAGAATAGGTTCACTATTTTGCGAACTCTAGCCTAGCCTATGAAACCAACTTTCGGGTTGATTAATGAGGTTGCTTTTTGGTGAATTGTTTTGATATCCAATGAAACTCGCACCTCATTTATGCAAACACTTACCCTCCTCAATTTATTCAAAAGATACAAGAGAAATTTTCTACCTTACTTTTAACGTATACTATTGGCGTGACCCACCTGCAAATATTTTGAGCGAAATCAATACCACAGCTGCAAGCGTTTAGGATACTCATCGCAGGATGGCCGAAATATCCGAATGGGCCATCAAAGGTGTATATGTAGATTTCGTTTGGGACATGCCTTTACACACAATCATGGGACTTGGGCCCTATTCACCAAGCGTCATGAAGCGAAGGTCTCCAGGTAAACGAGTGACTTTCGCGATGAATGTCTCCGCGAAGAAAAGGAATTTTACAAAATTAAAAATAGGAAAAGGAATAGATTTTCTGCTGTTAATGCTGGGGTACATATTTTTTCGCTCATTAATTATCCCACCAATTTTCATGTAAAATTAGAAATCCAAAGGCAATCAATCATATATGCCTGATCTAACGTATAAGATATTTTTATTAACGTGTATAAAGTGAAAATTTTATTGTCGCTAACTCTTTGGTCTACCCATCCGGTCTAACATGAGAGGTGAGGGGTCAGTAAGGTGTTAGGGGTGGTGGGAGGGTCACAACTATTTGTGGGGACTCTAGAAGACTCATGGACTGTCCAATGAAAATGTTTACGCCGACGCTCGTGAGTGGCACAAAGAACGTACGATTTTTTCACACGATTGCGTGATCATAGTACATTTGTTGTGTCTTTTACCTATCCTTGTTTGAGCCTTTGAGAATCTTTCATTCCAATAGTAGTAATCGTACTTAGGGGAGGCAACAGGTAAGGTCATTTTCGCCATTAGGGATGGAAAGGTAAGGATGAAGTGGGGAGAGAAACCTGGCGTCGGTATTAGTCTACTCTTAGCGAAAGGCGCCAAGGGGTCCGCAGTTCAACATCCCATCCGACGGACGACGTACTCACTCCCATCACTGAGCACCTAAAGTAGGGATCGAGATACCACTATAAAATATCTGCTGCCGTCGGAATTCGAACTCGGGCCCTCTGGGTGGGAAGCCATTACGTTAGCCGCTGCACCATCCCTATCCCCATCTTTCATTCCATCATACTTTTTTGTTCAGTAGTGCGTCAACAATGCGCTTATCTACGACTTGTTTGCATTACTTAGAGACCGGAAGAACATTTCTGACTGATTAATTCTCTCAATTTCTGGGATAAACTTGTCCCAATTTTAGGAGACAAATATGAACCAACTTCACAAACATTTCTCATTACAATTTTTCACTTAAAAAACGTGCTTTTTGTTTTCAGTTCACAAATCTTTCTTCCATTGGTTAATTTACGAGGTCTGTTCCAGAGGTTCCCGTAGCAAGCAAAGATAGCCAACTGGGAGTATCCCTGGGGGTTATTAGAAATCAGTAGAATACAAGCGTTCCGGGAGACCATCAACGTCGACTGATGACTCCCACATTGAGAAAAAGAACGATCTCGTTCGAGCAAATCGACTTTTGACTGTCAGGGAACTTGCAGAAGAGTATGGCATTGGGAAAGGTTCATGCTATGAAATCCTGACTGAAAAATTGAGGATGCTACGAGTTGCCGACAAAATTCGTGCTTCGTCAGATGACAGCATACCAGAAACAACATTGAGTTCAAGTCTGTCAGGAACTGTGTGATCGAGCTGAAAAGGATGAAACCTTGTCCAGGATCATAACAGTTGATGAATCATGGGAAGATGAAAATGACATCGAAACAAATGTGAAATCTTCACAATGGATTGATGAAACATTCCCCCGCCCCAAAAAAGCTCGACTAGTTCGCTCGAATGCCAAGGTGATTTTGACTGTTTTTTTTCAAGGAAACGGGGGTTCTGCATCACAAATATCTACTCATAGGCCAGACAATCAACACGGAGTACTACCTGGAGTTATGAAAGGTCTATGAGAAAGAATCAGGCGAAAACGGCCTAAACTTACGAGAAGCGGCGAGTAGTTTTTTTCACCACGACAGCGTGCCGGCTCATTCGTCTCTCAGAACTCGTGAGTTTTTAGCCAAAAGCAAAACTGCTGTTCTTCCCCACTCACCATACTCATCAGACTTGGCCCCATGTGACTTTTTCCTGTTCCCCAAACTAAAAACCCTGCTCAAAGGAAAAAGATTTGCCACCATTTCAGAATATTCTATAGAATAATATTGATAGAGAAAAATTCTACGGAGGAGCTTATAAGCATTCCTTAAAAAGCGTTCCAGGGCTGTCTCAAAAAGTGGAAACACCGCTGAGATTAGGGTATAAGTTGGAGAGAAAACTACTTTGAACGGGACCCTGATCAATAATTTGTTAGTTAAGAATTTTTTTGTAATAAATGAATTCGAGAAATTACTGACCAGACGTCGTATGGGTATCAATTATATCTTAGGAGGAAAAATAAATACACGTTCCTTACAGAGTGATCATCAATCATTTATTCGTATAATTTATGGTGCGAACATTTCATTTTATACTATATGGCATATAGCCTAATGTGTTATTTACACTTTTTAGGAGTTTCATTGAGTGTGCTCTAGTATTGCGGCAACTGCTGCGAGTTGTGACATATTCAGTTCAGTAGTTACGAGTGAAATTTTTCTGACAAGCAGAATTTTCTAGTTGATCACTCTTTGGCATGATCATTCGAAATCTTGAAAGAGTAATGTACGGCCTCAAAAATTCAGGTTACTTGCGTTACGAGGCGTCGGGTCATCAGCAATAGCTACTGTTTTCAGGGTCAAATCCGGTTGATATTTTTGGATATCTGAAGACATAAGCAATTTGTGTGACTTATATTGCGTGGTTCAGAGGTGTCGGAGAAACCACTTAGACACGGAAAATAAATGCCCTCCCGCCTTTTTTAAAAGGAAATATTGAAAGGAAACACTCTATCAACTATCAGAACACAAAGTAGTGTTACCCGGCAGGCCTATTGGCTGCTTATGATCTATTATCAGTCTCGTAAGGGAATTGCGTAGTATGCTTGTTTCTTTAGTGTCTTTTTCACTTAATTAATTTTTATTATTTTTTTAAATTAATTTTTTTATATTTGGCTACACTCATATTATTGAAAGAGCATGTACAGGTTCTGAGATGCTATAGTTATTTTTTTAATTTTCGTTTTTTTCGATTTCAATGTATTAACACAGAATTGTGAACTCCTGAAATTCCTTATAGGCTTCCTCTACGTCTACATAATAACCCCGCAAGCCGTCGCAAGGGCATGTGGCAGGGGGTGGTTGGTCACCAGCCATTCTACTTATATTCCCCCTATTCCCTTTTGCACTTGGCACACCGCGATCCTCCATAAACCGCGTGGAAAGGGGGCGACCGAACACAAATCATTCGGCATGCCTACATATATTTTAAGTATTACACGGTTAGCTTCTTTTCCCATACCTACACAAAGAGGACAAGAAAATACATTAAAAGAGACCAGGCATACATTCAATTCAGACACTTATTACTCATTACTATTCTACAAATTCCGGACGGAAATTTCACAAATACAATAGACTTTTATACGCACATTCAGTTACACCCCACCGGGCACGAGGGCACAAGTCTGGGGGCGTTGGGACGCCAGACATGGAGAGTGGGTTTTGGGAATTTAATCTTGTATACCCCTATTTTCGACAGAACGTACCTATTATTTTTTTAGGTCGTTGCCACGAATACTGCGCGGGAAAAACGAATACTTGAATCTATCAGTTGGACAGTCTAACTCTCTAATTTTGTGACAATTGTCGACATGCTAATGTAATTAGGGGACCTAATTATACCTCCAATTTCGGTTGCGAAACGGTACGCTTTTGAAATTTATAATAGGTTTTATCCAGCCCTGCGTCGCTGCATATCCAAAGGTTCCCCCCACAGATTCTGCATATAAATGTGTGACGCCTTATGTCCTTTGCTACGAGTTTTTCATGAACCTAGCGGCCTTTCTCTGTACTCATACAATGCTGTAATTAATTTTTTTTATGGATCCCAAACGCTCGCCTCATACTCAATATTCAATTCTTCTTGTTTTAATCTCCAATGGGATGTCAGAGTTTTATATTGTTTTTCGCACAACGTTTAATTGAATCGATATTCAATAAACCCTTATTATTTTTATTGCACATTTTTTTCTACCATACAAGAGCTTGTGAAATTAGGTACTTTACATTTTTGATGATTGCTGACCAGACAAATTTGCAGAAATTGCAGACTGATGATTGCTTTACCAGACAAATTCAGCCGGTCCCCAGAAAGTTGCGCGAATTAGGCGTGTTCAAAGTAGCGTGAATTAAAGGAGAAATCACTCAGATTTGAACTCGGAACTTTCTTATCAGCTGTCGAATTTTCACGACACCAAACCACCATTGCCAACACATTGGTGTTTTCTTGAAAGCCTATAATTATTCACAAAGCCTAGGAAATCTTCCAGTATTCACAGAGATGATATGCGTCGTTCCATTTTTGTTTTAATATGAAAAGATTAGTCTTTTAATATGGAAAAGATTGCTAATGGATATAGCTAGTTTTGAAACTGCGGGAAAGCAGTTAAAAATGTATCTATCATGAAAAATCAGGCCGTCATGAAATCATGCTCCTTACAGTGTGGTTTGTAGCTCATTGAGGAAAAATAAATAAGTGAATTTGGCACAATAGAGGCAGCTATGAGAAAAAAAATCTGTGATGACTGAGGCACACTCAATGTTGGCATTAAGCCAGTGCCCTTAGCTTTTATAACGGAAGTGTAGTCGAGGATTTGCCTTAAAGCGCATATGTAACTCGTTCTACCAGAAAAGGGAATGCTCTCATAATTGAAAAATTCCTGCACTCATAAGTGAGAACCATAGGATCCCCCGCAGGTATGCGACTAGTGTAAAAAATTTACCTGTGGTCTGGGGATAGCTTTGGAAATACCTTTTGGCCCGCATGTGAACGTGTAGAACGGTGGCCTTCGTTAAGGACCCAAGACTCCAAAACTACATTTCCCTTTGGTGGAAATATTTTTAATAATAGGCAAAACAAAATGAAAATATCATGAACATCTATAGGTTGTTCTAAATCGCGTATTCTTTTTATGGAAGAAAACGTACCACCGTTCAATTTTTTTTAAATCTTAGAATAATTTTATTCGAGAAGTTCATAATGCATTTTTTATAATTTTACCATGCATAATTTTATATTATAACGCATTCAGACGGCTAAGCTCTTGGGAGGGTATAAGTTTTTGGCTATTATGTTATTCTTCTTCCTATCTAATATCTATCGAGACTCATGTGAGCTGACCCCGTTTTGGCGTCTGTGAACCAGTGCTCTCTTAAGTCAGCAGATGGTGCATAGGGAGCAGAAGCTCTGTGCGATCAAATGTGAGCAAGTTACGCTCAACTACGGCAGTTACACATGTCCCGTGCGAGTGCGACGAAATTTTGAGTCGCAACCTATCCTAGAAGGAGCAATGAGCAAAAAATTTCCTTGAGAATCTCTGTAAACGTTTTCCCGATTTAAGATATTTCATGAACAGGTTAAATGAAATCGAATTATGGACTGCAGGGCCTCCTTCCAATAAAATTGTGGAAAAAATTTAGATCGTAGTAAAAAGAACCATCAAATATCTCCACGGATTTACACCTTGTAGAGTTGAATTTATTATTTAACGTTGTGGGATTAAAAAGAAAAACGTATCACCTATCGCCCATCACTTTCTCACTCGTACTTCAAAATAAGGAAGGCTGACATTCAGACTATTGTTACTAGTCTCACATGCTTGTGTTCGATCGTGCTGGAGTGCAGTGTGAGTACACTCTAATTACTTACGTGCGAGACATTGCTCATCGAAGGAGGCGTTAATAAAACCACGTTTTTTACCTTCAGCAAGTGTAAAAATACCGTTGCTTACCCTCTCTCTTCGACCATATTCTTCCGCAGCAGCTAGCTATCACTTTTCTTTAATATATCTAATTTAAACTTGCTGGTTTTTGCCTTCGAATAGAAATATCATTAAATTTACAAGAACGAAATAAACAGAAAATTTTAAACATATTTCAAGCTACTATTTCAAACTATTTATCCCTATAAAACGGTATTAGCCCGAATGCATTATTATAAGGCGATGCTGTAAAAAGCTAAAAAATGAATAGTTTAGCACTAAAATCTAAAATTTTCCCCTTCCATTTTTGGGTGGAAACCTACTTTTCATGAAGTCGAACTTGGGCCTCTCCGTTGGGCTCACTAGAATCCAAATTTTTTCACTTCAAGTTTCACTATCCGCATGCCACTCCGATTTATGCCTCGAGATACGTTTTAAGATGACGTTGGGAAATTTTCAAGTGCAAATGCAGATGCGATGCTGGTTGACTGCAATTTTCAGAAGAACTTGTTGAAATATGTTTCTTCATACGCGGAAAGTTGGCCTGTCGACTTTCATTTATCTCATATGAGTGGGCTCATTTGTTTTATTTCGATAAGATAGCGCGTTTTTCGTAGGCTCCATAATTTCTTCCGAGAGCGGTGCTAGGCGACTGAAGTTAGTTCTCGTGTTTGCCGCGGCGTAGCGCTCTTCCCCTTGAGTACCTTTCCCGCTTGGCTCCCGTCCAGCCCGCGACTCGACTCAACCGCCTCTGTACCTTGCAGTGTGGAGGTCGTCGCTAGCGCGGTAGTTCGGGTGAATGTGTGTGACCTTCTAACTTGTTCCAGCCCAAGTTCGAGGAACAAGAGGCCATTGACTGAACGTTCACGTGGACAGTTTTTCGGTGTTTGTCGTCCCATGTGTTACTATGAATTGTATGTGACAGTTCTTTGACGTTAGCATAATTTACCCATGTGGACATACTCTCTAACCGGTGCGGTCGGAGGAGGGAGGGAACGTCTCTCGGAGGCAATCTGCCATCGCCCGAAAGTTTCAAGCCCACTGCTTTTAACCAGTGAACTGAACGAGCACCACTGCTATTAACGTCATATCATAATAGTGGCACCGCCGAGTGCTTGTCGTGTCCGTAGTGTAGATGTGTGTTGTGTGGCCGTGAGCCGCCTCGCTATCGCTGAGGGAGGAGCTGTGTTCGGTGTGGAGCGTTACGAGCGGAGGCTCGGCCGCCCCGCTCGCTGGGACGATGAGCACTCGTTTAGACGACGGGGTGTCGGCTGGCGTGGCGAGCATGATTCTTTTCGGAAATGAAGCGGAAGGCCGAACCGACGACCTCCGGATCCTCCTCGCCGCCAAGGAACTTCGAGTTCGGGAGTTGGAAGAGAAATTGCGGGCACGCGAGCAGGAAATACTAGAACTTCGATCGCATCTCGACAAGTTTCAATCTGTGATTCCTTTTCATGGGGGCGGGAGATTAGGAGAATGGGTTCCTCGGCCAAGGAAACAGAGGGCTCAAGGAATTTCAGCGGAGCCTCAGAGTCAGAGTACAATCCAAGAGCTAAGGCAGAAGAAGTTTCCAGTCTTCGACAAGCAAGACAGGTGGGTAAATGCGGCACATGTCTAACCTTTGGGCTAGAAGTGTCGATGTATCTCATCTTTCAATGGTTACTGGAGTTTTCTTCCTTTTGTGAACGCGTTGGTTTGTTTTAAAAATATAGTTCTGTGCTGAGTTAATTCACCTGTTGACGGAGGTTTACAGTTAATGCCTTTCAACAAATCTAACCACCAAATAGTGTAGCTGCTTTAGGGAAAAATGAAATTTGTTAAATGGCTTACATTTACTTAATTTAATTATTCAACCAATAAGTGAGTCTCTCTTGAAATTATTTTCCTGGGAATGGTATTTCGGGAAATCCAATTATTCGAGCCTTAGAGTATTATTGCTGTCGCGGAAAAATCACTAAGGAATTGTGGTATTATCGTGATGTAAGGGCAAAATTGGTACTCTCTCTTCTTCCACTTGCACTAAACGAGTTAGGAACTTTTTATGGTTGTAGAATGGGTATATAGTAATACATGGCAATTTATCCGATAGATTTGCCGCAGGTTGAAGGCTTAATGGATATGAACAGTTGTAATCTACCGTTAACTTTAACATACTACTACATTGCCTAAAAGGAAGCCTTGACCCAAGGATAACGCCACATCTCATGGATTGGTTGCAGTTAAAAACGTTGTCGAGGTGTTATAGGGTGGCAATACTCATTTGACTCCCCTGACTCTGTGCCAATCTGGTAACAGGGTCATATTTTAGGTTTCATACCATATTGGAAATGATTCCTTATCGAACATAATCCAGCCACAATTTGTATGTCGTCAAAATATTCTATTTCAAGCAATTGAAAGCATGTGCGCCTTCTCCAGAATTCCGTAATAATTAATAACCGTTGATGTGAAAAATAACATGTGGCCACCGAATAGCCATTTTCCAACTGGTTTTCATGGCACTAGCGGATTTATTCTGCGTTCTATATTTGAATATGATTGGCGCATTCCTTGGTGTCGGAAATTGAATGACGTAAATAGAACGAAACTCATCATTGTGTCATTTTAGCTAAGTGGTTTTTTAATATGGGAAAACGCCGATACTATTTCTGTGTGATCACATTGTAATTACGCAGTGAAGTACTCTGGTCAGTTTTTAAGATCTCCCAAATTAAAATTACTTAATACGTTTGCGTAACGACTGCGTTTAAAGCTCTTGTGTTTTACATTTTGATCATATTTTTTGGACGAAAAAGCTACGATTTAATGACTGGCCAGCAGATGGTCAGATGGATAGCCAAAACGTCCACCTGTCCGCTAAGAATGAATGAAAGAAAGGTATGATTTTTTTCTCCACTCGGCATTTTTCCTCCGCGCACAAGTAGGTCGGTAAACCATGCTCATGGCTGCTCTATGCTAATGCTCCATAAAATTCATTGTGGTGAGGGATTTATTGCTTGTTTTGTAAAAAGATAGGACTCGGCACATACGGAACGTGATTTTTGAGGCTTGTAATACTTAAGAGAAGTGGAAGCATATGATTTGTTTTCATAGCCAGGGTGGGATGTTCGATGTGCCAAGGTCGCTCGTCGCTTGAGTATAGTTCGGTGCTTCGATAGGCTCTTTTCGCAAGGCAATGAAGTAAGCGATGGCTGATAAATGCGTGAAGGAATGTGATATCATTTACGTCCAAGTAACGATTTATATTTGTAGGGTAGTGTGTACAGTTTTAAAATCTTAGAAGCTCGATACTCTTCGTACCGTTATTTTAGGCAGACATTTAAAAATAATAGTGTTACTATTGCACAGCGTACGCCTAGTGTTCATATTCTTCTTGAAAGTTGATTTATTCAGCGTACTCGAATGGCCTACAGTACATACACAGTGTAATGCTTTGGCAATAGGAATCCCGCTTTGATTCAAGTTGAGACTTTCGGTTCGTCCATGTGGTGAAAATAGGCTGCTTACCACGTGGCATTCGTCATTGGCCGTAATCCTGTGATAATTGTACAATGAGAACAACCGTTGAAGTGTCGTGGCCCACATGTGTTGAGGTTTGGCGGATTGTTTTTGATTAGGGAACGGTCATATTCAGCGAGTAGGCGTGGCCGTCCGGGGTATGGAGCGGGCAGTGAGGGAGAGGGGAGTGGGGGGGATAAGCGGAGGAGAGGCATGTGGGGGGTCGACCCCCATTATTTTAAGGCTACCCATTTCATCCCTCGCACCTCGAAACTGAAACGCCGACGAAGATCGTTGAATTGGAAGCCAGGAAGAGAGGGAAAGAAAAAGATATGGCTTCATTGTATTTAACAAATATATTTCCATCGTTTTTATCAACCTTATGAGCAGTCAAACCCACCCCCATTTCCCCTTAATTGATATTTGTCAATACTCAAATTCATCTCTCTCCGTTACGCAGAAGTACAGATTTATTTGGAGAGAGCCTTGCGCGAAACCTCAGCAATTTAATATTCTTAGTGGCATTAGATCTGAAATGGATTTATATTTTGACTCAGTCTACCAGAGTTTTCCAGCCTCAGGGACTCTCGACCTCTCACCAGAAGAACACTGCGTGTGCATCACCACAGTGCCCTTTTAAGAGCAGTTAACGTGCCCTTTTTAACAGTTTATTATTCAACAAAATAGATTGTTTCGGGAGTGTATTTAATGATGGTTTAAGTACCTTAAAGGACGAATTTGAAATATCTGTAAGATGCTATCACCTAGGGTCCTAGGACTAGATTAGGTATCAATTTGAAATTAGGTTCTGTACTATGTATAAAGCGGTCAATTACCCTGAAATGTCCCAGTTTCAAAAAGTTGATTATTATGTAGTGTCACCCTATAGCAAAATATAGAATACATTTTGTGCGCACACGGAGCGACCATGGTCAATGCCATTGCCATTTGTCGAGAAAAAAATATGAAAATTAATTTTGCTCAGCCAGTTAAAAGTCATGCTCTCCACAACAATCAATCCAACCAATATTTAGGGAAAAGGACTTAGTGAAAAATGAAATTTTAATAGGATTACGTAATGTATGTCAGGGGTCACCCAAAACCTACCTTTAATAGGCAAGCTACCAATGAATGAGCGAGCTCCAAGAATGGGGGTAATTTGTCCCCCGTCACTGACGTTACCTCACTCCTTTCCCTTAGTCGTGACGCAAACGTTATATGCCATTGGGGTATATCATGCAAACTCGTAAATAACTCGCACTTTTTACGAAACTTTCAGGAAAAGCTTGAGCCAAACCTTAACCACGCGAGTAGAAATTGAATCTCTACCTGGAATTAAGGAAAACTAGGATTTTGTGCGTGAAATAAAAGTATTACCGGCGCATCAACGCCTTGAAGGGATGCACCTTCTCATGGTGCAACGAACCTTCTCCTTAGTTGGATTTTTCTGTGATCGTACCCTGCTGTGTGTTCTTTTAAGAGGAGCCCTAATGACCATTTACATTAATTTTTGCTGATAGAATACATCTAGAAGGTTTTCATTCCGCTTGCAATCTTATCCCGTTTAGTTCTCGCCTCTGACAGGCTTGTCCTAACAACTTCTTCCCTAGCCCCTGTGGCGGCGGCCCAATGTAAGCGTAGGAAATTGGGGTTATTGAGCACTCTCAGCGTCGATGCAATCACGTTTATGCCTGCGTTCGCGGCGAAAATTCCCGGAGATAGGTTTATTTATTCATCAGGTTTGTTTCGTCTTAATAGGTCACGCACAGAAGACGTTGTGTGAATAATAACGCTGACTTCATGTAAATTGGTACAGGGGTTAGAACGGATGCACATGACATTAGTAGAGTAGTAATTGGAGCAAGGGAAAAAATAAAGTTGAAGTAACCGAGTGGAAACCTAAAGAAACATTTAATCAAGACATGAACATGGGCTTGATTGAGTTTGTGTACGAAGGATATCGTATATTGGAGGCTAGACATGTACAAGACATGTATTGTATGTAGACATATGTATATAGACATGACATATGCATATAGACGTATATATGTAGACATATGTATAGCTGTGGAGAAAGAAAAGCGTTTCGTTGGGTAGAGGAAGTTGTGTGGAATTTTTTAGGGGGAAGAAAGGGTGAATGGGAGGCATATGGGGTCTTCCGTTAGTTAACTATTTTGGGGGGGGGGTGATCGACAGCTAAGGGATTATTGTGCCATTAGAGATGGATGGGAAAGGAAGGGCGGAGAGAAACCCGGTATTAGTCTACTCTTGTCGAAAGGAGCCAAGGGGTCCGCAGTTTAAGGTCCCATCCGACGGACGTCGTTCTCACTCAAAGTGCTCTCCACAAAGCTACCCAAGTAGGGATCGGGATGCTACCGAAAAAATATTTGTTGTCACCAGGATTTGAACGGGGGCCCTTTCTGTGGGAATTTTGTACGTTAGCCACCGCACCATACCGATCCCCTGGAGTCTTCCGTAAAGAGAGGACTGTAGGTAGGTCGGAAAGGTGAGGAAAGGAACGGATAGTTTTGGGCCACAGTGTGGAGTGGTGGTGAAAAGTTGGAGTAGTGCATTGCCAAAAGCGGTTATTTTGTGCAGAAATCCGCCACGGGGGCGAGTAAATAGTTTTCAGCGACAGGGGTCGGTAACCCTAAGTCCCGGATCCAGTTAACAGGTTTCAATCCGGCCCGTCGAGTGGTGGTAAATTCCCCCCGGGATTAATAGTAAAATGCTGCTTAGTGGTTTCAAGCGTGCCACTTACCGGCTCGTGCCGCTCTATGACTCGAGAGTTATTCACGAGACGATAAAGGTTGCCTACTCGCTGGACTACCTGAAAGAATAATCGAATTAGGTTCCTTCCTTTTAGACTCTGAACTGGGCTTTTCTTGTTTTACTTTTAGAACCGGGAAAACTATCGAGTTCCGGCGCTAATTTTAGAAACGACCGCCGGATACAGGAAGAGAAACGAACATCCAAACAGTCATAATAAAATAGCCAGTTTCCTCTTTCGTAAGTGGCACTCATAATAAGAACAAGATTGATTGAAGAGCGAGAGTAAGTCGATGGAAGCGGCATGGATATTAACTTCTATTTTTAGGGAAGATGGGTGTTATACGTTTTCCTTTTACAAATACCTACTAACGTAATTTTCCACGTTCCAATCACGGCTAAATTAAGTGGCGGCGCGCCACTACAGTGGTCGTTGGTGAACACCAATGAAGCTGATGGTTCCGATCTGTCGAACCATCCTTCGTAATGTGGTACGATGTGATTTCGATTCTTAAGAATACTATACTGCTGATAATGTTTTCACCAAATTAGCACTTAGCTATTGATCTGTTTTAGGTTTTAATATTTTGACGACAGAACAGTATCATGTTAGTTTGGAATTGATCCTTTCCAGGATCTCTTTGAACTGTCTGTAGTAAACCTTTTTTGGCTTCTGACGCGCCCTTTTTATAAATTTGTCCTTACTTTTAGACTCTTAATTATAGTTTTTAATGCTGTCCTTAGCCGGTCATGTTAAAGTTCCTGCCCCGTGTTATTACGCATGAGTAGATGGCACTCTTGTGAGATGACAGGCGGGATTATTTCCCCTACAGCATCAATTCAAAGCATTGACCAATACCTCACAATGCGACCCTCGCCCTAGCCCTGATATTATTTCTTGAAACGGAGGTTAATATATAGGGCCACATACCTCCATTGCGCCTGTGTTTTGATTTGTCCTCGCACTTGTGTGATATTGCGAAATGATCCTATTTCTCATGTGTAACATGCATTATAAAGTCACGAAGTATTCAGGGAACGGTAGTAGCCCACCCAGAGGTGCCGGGTTCGATTCCCGCCAAGGGGGGTTTTACTCTTGGGCTTGGGTATTTGTAATTTTGTTTCTATCGTTGTATTCTTTTTAAAAGTCCGGTGTAAAGGCCAAAGTTTTGTTTTCGCATTAATGTGAAATAAATAAATTACTAAGTCAGTTTTGTGGGAAGTGGGAAAGTGATTTCGGTCTATTTTCAAAGAGCATTTCTATGAAGAGAATCATACAAAACAGCTATAATTTTGAAAAAAGTTGTAATATTACCGTTAGTTATGAAACCAAATATTGGAAATCAAGGAACGAAAAATGCTCGAGATGGATGGGAGAGTGGATGCTAAATGATAGAATACACTCCTGAGAAAGGTTACATTAAAGGGAAGGTTTGCCTTGGTCGTAGTAGCCGCGAATAAAAGAATTTAGTCGCCGTATTGAGTAAGTTATTGATTGCTTTACTTAAAAGTTGGGATAATTTGGGAAATATGCAAAAAAAACTAGTTGGAGAAATCCCGCTATTATAATTCTTTTTCGCCCGAACTGTAAGGAATGAAATTGACTAGTTATAATAAGCAGCTCCTTTTAGCATTCTGAAATCTTTATTAGGTTTTTGAATACATTAGTTTTGTAGGATTGTAACAAGCGGCACTTTTTAATCTCGTGTTATACACGAGTGATACACTAATATTTACATTTTTGTGAAACAGTTCTTATACAATATCGAATGTTAGCCTATCGCTTAGATAAGAGACATGCAGTGTTAGAATTCCAATCGGAATAAGTTGAGTATTTACATTGCGGAATGAAATTTGCTCTTTAAGTCCCGTTGACACTCTTTAAGTATATCAAAATCTGTTCACTATACGCCTTAAATCCTCCAATTGCCGTTTTCTCAGTGCTGTCTGTGGCTTTCGGAATGATTGCATCATACACGTATGAAATTTTCTAATTTACATGGTATATTTTGCTCTCATATGCTCATATGTACTCCCTTTCAATTACTTGCCCTTGTAATGTCCTGCAATCTTTGATTTGGTGTTTGGCAGCAGGCCTTCGTGGACGTTTATGGGTGGCCAATAATTTGTTTCGCTGAATGTTGAGTATTAATTATTTTAGGATACGTAGAACCACAAATCGCTTCACACGCAGCACAATCCAAAACCACTTTGACAACACGTCTGTGCGAATCTATAAACAGGGACTTATATATTTGCTATTATATGTAAATATGGAAAGTACTTGTGCACTATCATGATATTAAAAACTACAGTATACATTCACATGACTTTTGGTGGATGGAAATGTTATTTTAGTAATAAGACGGGTAGAAATTTACTGATACCAAGTCTTTGGTTTTCGCAGTTGCTTTTGTTATGACTCACGCCCTTTTATACCTATTAGTGTTCTGGTTGAATATTAGTGGGCACGAATAGTCCTTCATCTTTTGTTTAGGAAGTCTGACTGCGATCCTCTTCGCTCCTTATGTTGCAAGTTTCCCTTAAACCTTCATCAAAACGCTAAAATAACAATCCCTCATGATCCCCTTGAATGAAATAGTTGTTGACCGATGTCCTGAAGGTTCTCTCCACGTGGTCCTTTCGGTATCTACGATCGTAGAGGCACCATAGGGTACCTATCTAAATCTACACTTTACCCCACGAGGGCGTGTGGCGGGGGGTGTTAGGTCACCACCCGTAAAACAATAAAACCACATGTAAAACTTACAAATGCATGCCTATTCGCGCCCACAGAGAAGTATATATTCATGCAAAACCCATTTTAACTTTCACACATTTAAATGCATATGCTAGCAAAAAACATACATATGCACCTACGAATATACATCGACGAAGTCTACGCAGCGTTAAATCTTGCCCTCACTTGTAAATCGAATGTCTGTTTTATTTCTGTAATGGCTTTGATTTCTTACTATTATGACTCCTGATTGTCCAGGGAAAGGACAAATATTTGTATCTGTCTGTACTCAAGTATCTCCCTTATCTTATCTTTGTGGCCTAACCTATGTGTGGGGCCATTATTTCTTTTGTGTCATTGTTAAACTCATTTGTTCTGAACCTTTGCCAAAAGCGTAACTCTCGCTTATTCTCTTCGTATCACATGCGGCTCTCAGCCCAATCCTTTTTAGAAGACCCGTTAACAATCGTCTTTTAATCATAGCAATTTTGGACGAGCCTGGCTGATTTTCTCTGTACTTTATCTAATTCTTTTAGCAACACTCTCTGCCTCGGATTCCAAATACTCGCGGTGTATTCCAAATGAGGCCTAAATAGTGAAATAACACCTTTATTTAACTGTCTCATTAAATTTCCCCACAACCCGTTTGATGAAGCTGAGTTTCTTTAAAGCGAATCCTCATATTGTCCTGATATGTGCTCGGAATGAATGGCGTAGTGTTAGAACTACCCCCAAACGTGATCTGCTGTGCGCTGAACCCTCAATTTCATAATTTATGTCATGCTCATCACTTCCTTTGCTTGAAAATTTCAAAACTACGCATTTACTTATGTTAAGTACTAATACCCATTCCTTGCACTATTCCGTTATTGTGTTCTCTGATTGGGATTTCCTTGTATACTGCCGTGTCGTCTACAAGTAATGAGAATGCTACTAACGCATTGGCTTAAGTCATTGATGTATGTTAAGAATGAAAGCGGCCCTGTTCAACTTCCGTGGGGGCGTCTCTAATCAAATTTATTAGTTTCTCCTTGATACCATAGCGTTTAAGTTTGTGTAAAAAATTTTCGCGCGGGGCTTAATCGAAGGCTTTCTTGAAATACAGAAATACTGTATCAACTTATGTTGATTTTTCCCTATCTTAGTACATTGTGACTAAAAAGGCCCAATTCGGTTTCGCAAAATCTGCTCTTCCTAGATCCGTGCTGGTTGTGGCTTAGTATCTTCCTACTATCGTGAAAGCTCCTAATGGTACTGCCAATAATGTTTTCTAATAGTTTACATTAACTCGTTAAATATATGGTCCAGTAATTGGTGGGTTTTTCTCTTTCGCCGCCTTTATAGATGGGAGTTACGTGGGCTATCGTCCAGTTGCGAGCTACTGAACCTTTTTCTATTCATTTAGGAGAAATACGTTCTAAAAACAGGGTAATATTTGCAGCTAATTCCTTCAATATCCTAGCAGGTATTTCTTCCGGACCTGTTGCTTTGCTGGCTTTAATTATACGGAGCTGATGTTCTTTTACTTTCTTGGTCAGTGTTTCGTGGCTCATGTGTTCCCTAGTTTTATGTGGAAGCTCATTTGGTGCGTTTGTATCTTGATTGTAGACACTGTGGAAAAAAAAATATATTTTACTTTTTCACGCCGTGTGTAATAAGAGCGCTGTTTTCCGTCTTCAAAGAATGTACAGTTGCACGTTTACCCTGTAATTCCCAAACGTAAGACCAAAATGATTTTCCTCAAGATATTCGCATAGCATTTTAGTTTTGAAGGAGTGTAAGGCTTTGCGCATGATACTTGTTGTTTTACCGCGACATTATTTTAGTTTCTGTCTGGATGTATTCATACGAACTACGGCACTAATTTTTAAACTTATTTAAAAATCAGATTGCAGCCTTCTTTGCTTTCTTAATGCGGATGTGACTTTGCCGTTGTACCATATAGGTTCCTTACTCTCGCATTTACCAATGATCTAGATCAAGTCACAGTTACAGCAAGGATGTCGGCCGGGTGGGTGAAAGTTGAGATCCCCTCGTATTAAGCCCCGCGGCTTGTAAGATTCACGTGTAGGGAGTCAGGGTCCCTTGCCCTACGCTGCCAACGGTTTTCCAGAAGGCATTTCGGCCCAGAAGTTCACACAGCCTGAATTTAGTTGGGAATGCCACGGCCCACAACCCGTATTTAAACCCAGATCCCTCCAGTCTTCGGCACGGTGTGGTGTACTTGGTAAAATGTCTCTCTCGCGCCCACAAATTAACTCACCAGTCGCCGCTGGCTCAAATGACCTAGCTGTGGTTATTTTCCATGGTAATTACCGTGTTGCCTCTGATGTCCGAAGTTCAGGTGCCGTCTTTCGTGAAATAGAATGTGCCAGAGCTTATTATTAATTGTTCGAAGTGATTGAATTGCTCGTCCACTTCAGGCGTCTTTAAATGTTGCGTGAGTGCTGTCAGGGAATTTCTGATTTATAGAGTGAGGTTTTCGGTCATGAACTCTGACACGGCGAACTGATCGGATTGGCTCTCTTCGGATTGCCAAATTTAATGCCCACTTAAGGAATCGCATTCTACTGAAAGAACCGCGAGGTGGAGCCATCAGACTATTGACCCTCGCTTTCCACGGTCACGCCGTGAGGGTTATTTGAACTCTAGTGGGGGCCGTGACACCATACCTGCGACGAGTTGAAGCCTACAGGTGGCAGCTGAGTAGGGGGCAGTATCCTAACCATAGTTTTGAATTGTTGCCCTTAAGGGTCGCTTTTCTCGTACTCTGAGCCCATAAGGAAAGGGTTTGAAGGAGGTCGACATTTTTATTTAAGAGCTATTACATACAATTTTAATTCTTATCCAAACAAAAGAAAGTAGAATTAATGCTTTAGTAGTGTCGATATGCGATATGGATTTATTTACGGCAGATACTGCCTTTGATTGTGTTTGAAGGGCAGTCGGATACCGTTCCCGAGAGTCATTAATTTGAGCTTATTCAGAAATAGAAACAGTCGTAAAGACGTCCTGGTAATTTCTAAGAGAATAATTTTACAATTTCATATAGATTCATTTTTTATTTATGCGCGAAATGCAATTTACCCGCCAGCTTTTTGGTAACATTTTAAATCAGGTGTTCAGCTTTGAAAATGCCGATACTTTTGGTCGCTCATTTAAATGCCTTGTTTTTTACGTAATTATATTTTCTTTCCATGAGCTTCCGGTTAGACCAACCAAACGCTTGCCGCTGGTAAAAAATGCATGAAACAAACTGTGACAGTTTTGTCAAACTAGATTGCACTATTTATAACGTTTATAATTTGGGAATATTAAAAATTTAGTTTCGTTTGCATGTTTTTCCAAATTAATATTGGTATTTACATGAGCTCCATAAAATTTTGCTAAAATTTTTCATGTTTGTTTGACGCCCCGATGCCATTGAATATGTTTACACACGGAACCAACGGGTATTATTACAGTTACTAGCCGCCCATGGAACATTATCCTCAAGCTCGAGTGAGGCATTGGCGAATTCATCTCGTCATTCACAGCAGCGGTAGTAGTAGTATTTAGGGGAGGCGACCGACAGCTGAGGTAATTTGCACCATAGGGGATGGATAGGAAAGGGTGAAGAGTGGAGAGAAACGCGGCGTCGGCATTAGCCTACTCTTAACGAAAGGCGCCAAGGGGTCCGCAGCTTAACGTCCCATCCAACGGACGGCGTACTCACTCAAAGTGCCCTCCACAAAGCACCTCAAGTAGGGATCGAGATGCCTCTGACAAATATTCAACACCGTCACAGGAGCGGAATCTCGATAGGATGGATTGCTATTTTACTGAAAATTGTGTTGTTTGTAATGAAAAGCATGATCAGAAGAAAAAGAGGTCCCATAAGTGTGCACAGCATTTTTTTAGGTTCACCATGGGGGCTAAATGATGATCCAACGATAATGAAGAAGCCCAAATAATTCGCAGGGGTAAACTGTACGATATGAGGAAGTGGGACTGCGTAGTGGCTGACAAAAAGTAATGCCGTTCGTTAGCTTTTCCTTATGTGTTTATAATTTTTTTCGCAATTATTTTTTGTCATTTATTCAACGTAACAATGGCAGTTTTATTATAAAATTTAGGAAAAATATTACTGTTGTCTAAAAGTCAAAATAATATTGCGAAAAGTTTTTTTTCAAATTTACAAATTTGATATAAATACATACATTTTTCAAATGATGCAAAACAATGTTATTATTATCAAATAAGTTATATCAATTTTAAAAAACCGTATATCGATATCTGAAACAAAACTGCAGAATGCTAATTTTCCTAAGACGATACCTTTCACTAAAAATACCCCCTGCATTTTTCGCTTGTACCGCTTGCGTCAGTTAACACGAAGAGGGTGAAGCATATGTATTTATGATCATTTGATTTATTACTCTTAGAAGATAACTTAACATGGGTAACGTAACCTCTTAATGCTTTACGATGTCATATGGTATACGAAAATACATGAGGACACATCTGTGGCATTTGTTAAAAGTCTGTGCCATTCCACGTTGCTCCGTACGCAACTCCGGAAGACATTTATTTTCAGGGCTCCGATTCTGGAGGAGGGAAGATGTCATGCATTTCTTGGACATAGTGTCCTCGCGGCCAGAATCGAGCTGTCTGCGGTTTCAGGTGATAAACTTTACGACAACGATAAACTATAATGCGAGTCCCATCTGGGTGTTTTGGATTTCCGCGGCATTAAAACCAGATAGACGCGAGAGCGAATAAAATGCAAGCGAATAGGGTACTATTTATAAATCTGGTACCCACCGCAGTCTCTCACCGCAAACGTCACTTATCTTCCTACACGTGGTCCAAATACTTTCTCTCGGCATCACTCTATCTTTGTGTTGCGCCAGTAGCAGAGGGCGTAGGTTGGTTGCGGGGGGTGGGGGCGGAAGGGAGGGGATTAGAGAGGAGGAGGAAGAGCGGGGGTGATGTGATCATTTGCGCGCATTCCTAGCGGCTTGGGGGGGGGGGGGGGAGGAGTTCTTAGCGGCTGTGGTCGCTCGCAACAGCCCTTGCTCGCCGCGCGAGCTTCCTCTTCCCCGGTTTGATGAGACGCACATGGGAGGAGCAGCGCCCACACCCATCGGCATTTTGGATCCCAGAATTTTCAGGGTAGATCCTTTCGTTTTCAAGGTGGTTGTTTACTAAAAGGATCGACCTAGCTGATCCGCTGTTCAGTTGATTTTCATGTAAAAATATTCTCTGCCGAAGTATTATATATTCGATAAATTACACAAATGGCAGAAACTTTGGCGCGGATAGGATACCATGACTAAGCATGGAAATGGGTAGGACACGGGGAAAATTATGGCCCCCAATTACAAGTATAAATTAGCTTTTTCAACCAGCGGAGAGATGTTGCGTTGTTACTTTTCGTAAATAAAAGAAACGTTGACCGTACCTGGTATCAATTTGTGTGAATACCGAGAGAGCCCTCTGTCATTTGTGGAAAAAATGTGTTAGAATTAAGTGGGTACAATTAAAATACGATTTGGATAAGGGCGTTTTTATCTGGAAATTCCGAGTGTGTACCGGTTATTTTTGTTGTTAGATATTGATGAGAATTCACCTGTGCTCGAACAGTTGGTCAGACAAGTTTTTTGAGTGCCGCCCGTCCGTTGAGTCCAACTCGCACTAGCATAAGCCGTGCGGTGCGGCGTGTAACATCCACATCTGCCGGGCAGGGAGCGCATTTCTGGGAGTAATATGCATTCATTTAGGTATCGTGGAAAATATTTCGGTGTTAGTTACTTTTTGTGTGATAATAGGACTAGGCGAGCAATGTATGACGTAGATGAGGGATAGCTTAGGTCCAGGCTTATTCTATGCCGAGATAGAAAGTTATTAAGGAAACTGAATCAAATATGGCCGTGGAGGTAGATAAAATTCCTGAATGATCAACTGAATGGTTTAGGAAATTGTGGGAGGAAGAGTTGATATTCACCGATTCGTAGCATTTATGAATGAGGGAATTGGCCGGAATTTGGCTTTGTCAGATCAGTTTTAGTTCCTATACCAAAAAATAAATATGTAGCAATATGTGAGGAATACAGAACAATAAGATTGATTTCGCACGAAGCTAAGGTGGTTCTTAGAATCATCAATAAGAGAATGGGGATCTCGACAAATGAATACATATGGGATGATCAGTTCGGGTTCAGGAAGGGGAGTAGCACGCGTAATGCCATAGCAGTAACGGGGTTTTAATAGAAAGGAAATTAGGATAGTCACTACGTGTTCATTGGTTTCGTGAATTACGACTAGACGTTAGACAGAGTAAATTGGGTAGAATTAATGAATGCATTGCAGAAAATAGGGGTCGCCAGATTCACCTGCAACCTGTGCATGACTCAGGTGCGAGTGGCGGATGGAGAGTCTGGTTGGGCATTGTAAAGAAGAGGAGTAGAACGGGCGTCCATGACCACCTGTATTTTTCAGCGTATATGCGGAGGAAGTGATTAAAGAGGCATGGGTAGAACTGCAGAGAGGAAATAAAGTCGGTGGACGATTCTCCATCAGTAAGGTTGTTAAGAAATGGCAAGTTAAATCTTTGATTTGGAGCGTAGTTTTTTACGGCGCGGAAACATGGTCATTAAAAGAGAATTGGCATAGATTGCAGACTTGAAATGTGGGCGTAGAGAAGGATGTAAAAGATGAAATGGATAGGAAGGAAAACAGAGGAGGAAGTGCTAAGCTTGTTGAGGGAGGAAAGAGAATTGTTGGGAGAAGTCAAAAGGAGGCAAGAAAGATGGATTTAGGGCGTTTTGATTGGGGGTGGGATGTTTAAGACTGTAATAGAGGGGAGAAAGTTGGGCAAACGAGGAAGGGCAAGGAATAGAATAGGCATGCTGAACGGAATGCGAGAGGAATTGATGAGAGGCTTACTGTAGTGCCCGATTTCAGGTTGTGCTTTTTGTTAGTATAGGTAAGTAAATGTATTTTTGCCGTTTTCAAAATGAGGCTCGGGAAATGTTAAACGGAAGAGGATAATATTAATTAAATATTTTCCGCTCTCTCGAGGAGAAATAGGCCGAGGATTCTCTTAGGAATTATTACATAATCATAATAAAGATTCTTCCTAGTCTTCCTAGTTGGAGGGGATGAGAACGGTTCCTTGGGGAACGCCAGCTAGGAGAGGGAAGAGAAATGAATAGTGCCCGCTGACTTTGACATTGGCGGTCCTGCCCGAGAGAAAGGAGAGGATTAATCTGATGGGGGCGGGGTGACTCCGGGGGTGAGGAAGAGTTTCCCGATGAAACCGTCGTACCAGACCTGGTCGAAGTTCGTTGTCCAGGAACGGGGTAGCCACGTAATACCTGATGTTGATGGCCCCTCCTGCCGGGTTAGTCAGCAGGGTTAGTGGATCCGTTGTGCATCTGTGTGAACGAAAGCAAAATAGGTGAGGGAAGATAAAACGCCGTTACCTGAAAAAACGCAATAAGCTTCGGGTAATGATTCTTTCGAACAATATCCCGATGACACTGGTCAGGGATAGTGGTCGGTAGTTCTCGGATTTAGGGCGGTCCTTTCTGAGCTTTGGAAGCATGACGATGGTCATGGACTTCCATACGACTGGGAGTACCCTAGAGAGAAAAGAATGTTAAAAATTAAAAGCAAGAAAGGAAGTACTGCCGATCTCATCGCGATGAACTTGGCCGTGGTCCCGTCATCACCTGGATAGGTGTTTTTTCTGGGTCGGCAATCCGCCATTTCCTCGGGAGAGATGGATGTCAGGTCATAGGCCACGGGCTCCTCCTGCAGGGGAATATGGCGGAATGGGAGAGTGTTTAGGTGCATCCTGCAGGCTGCAGCGTTTCCCTCTTCAAGGTCGGGTCATCCTGAGGGCTGTAAATTTCTGATAGCACCTTCCGGAATACCTCCGCTTTCTGCCTAGGGTCGGCGGTCGGGTTTACCTGATGCTCTATAAGAGAGTGAATATTAAGTTTCTGTTGCCCAGAGAAAACACAGTTTCCACAATGCCCCCTCCTCCATGCAGTTAAGCTTAGAGCTTGCAGTCGCCCAAGATTTCTCGTTGCATGCTATCGCCCTTCTGCGGAAGATAGCGTTCCAGTGGTTCCATTCTGTTTTCAGATTCGTGTCCCATCTGCGGAGTCATCGCTTGTAAAATGAACGCTTATAGTTTCATTAATTTAAGGATGTAGTCGCGGAGGAGGGGGCGAGAAGGGTTGATGGTTTTGGTGGGGATCCGAGCGGCCGCGGAGCTGAAATCGGGGTTCAGCTTCTAGATGGCTTCGTCCATGGCATTCGTGTTCAGTAGGACTTTTATTCCTTCGGCTGCCTCGGCGATGGCTAGATTGAAGGCCTTCTAGTTAGCTCTCTTGTAATCTGTAAAAGTGAATATACGCCTTACTAACCGTCGGATGCTTTTAAAGTCTTATTTAGGGGATTTGGGAGCCCCTGGCTCTGATTGGTGAAGCCGGGCGTTTGGGCGTCCATCTTGAATACCGCGTCCCAGCTAGTTCTTCCTCTCCTCTCCAACCGTCCTCTCGGTTGACACCCAGACGCCCGGCTTGACCAATCAGAGTCAACCTAGGGATTCCAGTCCCATATATAAGACGGCAAAAGAAGAGGATTTAATTATATAACGGGGTTTCCGTATTGTTGTTGTGATTTCTATCAAAGTTTATATATTCTTGTATTTACTGTCACTTTACGGAAATAAAAACCTATAAAACTGAAAGCGACGCACCTCGTTACTTCTGACCTGAAGACGTCAACAGCATGACTGGAGAAACTGTTGTCGCCAAGAGAGACTCTGACGTAGAGGAATGCCCGAAATTCCTAACTATTTTAGATAAACGTCGCGGAAACCTCAGATTTCATTTTGTGTAGAAATTAGGGATTTCTCTCGTACAAAAATGTGAATGCTGTCTTTTGTTTAGATGCGGTGTTTTACTTAGAAATCTTATATCAACTCGTTCTGCATTTTAATGGATTGAGTAATATTCTGTTAAATTTTGGGTGGCTAATGTAGATGGGTCGACAACAATTAAAATAATTTGTGTAATTGCCGCGATATTTCATTTATGGTATTTGTTCTTCACGAGCTCTCATGCAAGTTCAGCATGTAGTAATGGAATGAATTCAAAATATATAGAGTTGATATTTCGTAATTTGTGTGAAATTGCCTTCATACTATATCCTCCCAAGTAAAGTCACCAGTTTATCACGGCTCCTTTACAGGATCATACACGTGAAGTAATTGGCGATAAACTCCTATACCTTAATTAGGCTCCGCCAATCAAGATTAAAATTTGTTATATTCAGCTTCGACCATGATATTCTTCGTATCACCATGGTTGTTGCCGGATTCTCCGTTCCCGTATGACCCGAGAATGAGAGAGGAAATGTTGCGTTAAAAAAGAGGGAAGACCCAATGTACTACTGCAAATCCTTATGAGCTTCCTCATGAGGTATTCACCATTACGTATATTCAGGCTGTATTAGGAGAATGTAGCACAATATATTTGATTCCCTAATAGAGGCTTAGCAAAGGAAGGGTCTCACAAGCTCTTTTTAGCTCTATCAAAATTCATATCTTTCAAAATTAATTTGCTTTTACTAAGTAGCTTGTTACCGAGCGTGTTATGTGCAAAGCAATGCTTACATAATGCTGTATATATTGAAATATTATCAGTCACTTTCACATATGTATATCATGATAACTCGCGTTAACGGGGAAGATGTTCGTTCTATGATTGGCATTAGTGTTCTCTAAAATGAACCCACCAATTCTTTTTGAATGTGTTGGGATTCAGCATAAACGCGACTCTAAATAGTTTTGAATTGTCTAGTGGCTTGCACTTTCTATCTCTTAGTGTGTTAATTTCAGCAAGACTTGAAATCATTTTAGATCCTAACGTGGCCCATGTAAATTTTCAGAAGTATAAAGTAATTCATTACACTGTTGGTAGGTTCTGTTATAGGAAACCTTTCACCTCAATCCACCAATGTTATTGCATTTTCACCATAAAAGATAATGCATTGTACCTCCTACTCGGTCTGAAGTAATCATCTACATTATGCAAACTGAAATGAGGAAAATGAAGAAAATTAGCCAGCTATAACAAACTGCAAATAAAATTAATAACAAACGACACTGGTCTTTTCTTCTCCTTTTGTATTTAATATTTCATTTTTTCCTCTTGGTCCCGCATTGGTCGGAGTTCGTGATATATTCGGCATGACGCCGTGCACGAACGAAGCTAGCCGAACCCTATCACTTCGGGTATCACAATGAATGTCAATGGCCAGCGATCGTAACCTCTGGTTTCGTTGAGCGCTAGAAAAACTTACTCCTACGAAGAACGAGAACGGGCCAGCCGACCCTAAAAATCACAGGTGTGACCGGAACAGGTGAGCCACGAGGGGAGGCTGTCTGAGTTGAAAACTGCTCAGCCCGCCGCTCCGAGAGCGAAGGCCATTGGCCTTTGTTCAATCCCCCCCTTTCATGTTGCGCGTGTGTGTGACCTATTGCACCTTACCCCGGTGAACTAGTCAAGATTCGAGGCCTCAGCGATCCTTTTTTGCGCCTAGGACGAGGTAGAAGGGACTCACCTCGATGATCCTCACAAATTGCCCCCCCCCCCCAACTGCCCCCCTCGAGCAGTGTGCTCGAGCCTTTTATCCCTCTGTTCGATTGTGTTAGAGGTAGGTCACAAATCAGCTAACCCCTCCCCCCGCGAATGCTTTTCTTTTCCGTGCGTCCCCTCCCTCATTCTGGTGCGGTGGCCCCCCCCTCCCTGACCCGCCCATCATCCCACGATTAATACCTGGAGCGGTAGCGGCACGAGTGAAGATTTGGGGAAGAGGCTCGTGTGGATTTTCTTTTTTAAATGGCCACCGGAGTCTTTTTAAAGTAGCTCCCACGGATGTCGTGTGTGTTTGTTTTCTACTTGACTTGTCTCCTCACCCCCCTGCTCGTGCACTGAGGGGATAATAGGCGAGGCCGCCAGAAAGAGTATGCTATTTGGTGCTATAAATTATCAGAACCTACATTCCGTCCCATAAGTTGTAATTACCGTATTTTCCCATCGATAACACGCACCCAGAACTTTGTAGTTATCACGAATTTGTATAGATATCGCGCGCCCAAGGCTTCATAGTTATCTTGAACGTGTATAGAAGACCCGTATCTGCATATAGCACAGTACACGCACAGTAAACAACCCGACATGCACAGTAATCAACCCAAAGGTCGGTTTAGTAAGGGATGGTAGAGTTCACCCAGTACTAAGCCCTATACGGCGTGTGAATATTCACACATCAGGGTAGGGGGGCCAGTTCCTTTCCCTGTGCCGGTTATGGTTTCCCAGGAAGACCTGGTACCTGAAAAATCACATAGCTTGGGTGGAGCTATAGGTGCCCAGAGGGCCTTGCCCGGGAATCGAACCCGGGACCCTCCGGTCAGCAGTCCAACGCTCTACCCCCTGTACTACCGCGACCCGCGCATATATATATATAAATATAAATATATATATATAAATATAAATATATATATATATATATATATATATATATATATATATGTATATATGTGTATGTATATATGTATGTATGTATATATGTGTATGTATATATGGTTATATGTATATGTATGTATGTATATGTATGTATATGTATGTATGTATATGTATGTATATGTATATATGTATATGTATGTATATGTATATATATATATATATATGTATATATATATGAATATGTATATGTATGTATATGAATATGTATATGTATATATGTATATGTGTATATGTGTATATATGTATATGTGTATATGTGTATATGTGTATATGTGTATATGTGTATATGTGTATATATGTATATGTGTATGTGTATATATGTATATGTATATATATGTATATGTATATACATGTATATGTATATACATATATATATGTGTATATATATATATGTACATATATATATATATTTATTTATTTATTTTTGTGTGTAAAAGTACGTCTATCCATATATTAATAGATGGTAACAACCAATGAATATATGGAATTATAATTGCCTGTGAATATATCTACCGTAAGTATACAGAAGATTAGAGCCAGGTGATTGAAATTAACTATAACCACAGAAGGATCAAAAAATAAACAATATTTACAAGCCATTATTTCAACGCCAATGGTAGATGATGAGCAAGAGTTAATTTCGGAGAGCGAACTCGGTGATGTGCCTAAAGAGATAATACATGCACTTAATTCATTTAATTGTGATTCAGGTGACGAATTGCTTGGATTCGAGTGATCTACCTATCCTATCATATATTTATACGTACGTGTATATAATACGACGTACTCGACCTATACGTGAAGTAATATGTATTACAATATACGTGAAGTACTATGTATTAGAATAAACAAGTACTACGTATGAGAGTAAATAAAGTTTAGAAATTGTTTCTTCTTTTTCTCATGGATTTATGAGATGAAATTACTGTAAAAGTAGCAGATCTGTATAAAATCGAATACAATTAGAAAGGCATGCTTCCCGACCAATTTATTTTTGCGAGACTCCTTTAAATTATTGTGTACATAAGTATGTAAATGTTTGGATTTTTTAAATTTTCATTACATAACGCGCGCGTTATCGATGGGAAAATACGTTAGAACCCTTTAAATCAGGCACGATCTAGGCTTTCTAACGGTTTAACGGAATAATTTTACATCTTACCACCTTAATCTTTGGCAACCTTAATCTTTTTTTTCAACCAGAAGAAGTGACAAAATATGTGGAAGTATGGAAGGGAGTTGAAAACTGCTCAGGAGTAGTGTAGTACTGAAGTGTAGGGTATTGCGTTGTGCCATGCTAGGTGTGGCTTTAGTCGGTGTGCCAATGCAAAATCTAGCTTAATCAGTTGTCTACCATTAATGATAATAATGTATTTTTGAATAATTAATTAACTTATTTACAGGACAAAATATAGGCGTCCTGAGTTGCTCCTTGCATATCTATGGATAGATTTCGAATTCGTGTTCAGTGTCCCATTGGAGTGTGCTGAAAAGCATGGCCTGTGTAGTGGCCTCGAAGAGATCGTGAACCGTCGCATTGAAACAGTCGTTAGCAGAAAATATTGAGTGTATATACATATATTCCTTTAGATTGCAAAACTTTTTCAATTTCTGAAAATAATGTTAAAGTTTGGTGCTTCTTTCTCCAATATGATGAAGTTTTAAAAATGTCGCATTCCCTTTCCTATACCACTGTCAGTCTGGCGAGCTGATGGCGTCTACTCTCCTTAGATTTATTTCTGTAAATGTCACTGTACATTTTTTTTTAAATAAAAAACTAGATTAATTTTTGAAAGACAGTAAGAAGCTCATTTTCAGTTGACCATCCTAGAGCAGTTGATTCAATAAGTTTTACGATATAAGACTTGTATTTAAGACAGAAGTAACGGTCATAATAACCTACGCTCTCCTGATGACGTTATTCGAAAACCTTGGCAACTCCCACAGAGGAGTCCTCAAAATACACCGGTCGATGTTTACAGACATCAGTGAGTGTGTGCACTCCCAAGGGCGGTGTAACCTAAATGATACAACGGAGGGATAGGCAATTGCACAGAATGTCCCGGGGTTAAAAATCCTGATGCCTCCCTCCGGGTTCACTTAAAAAAGTGCTGCGCGGTTTTCTGGGTACGAGATATTTCTGGGGCAGAGCAAAACAACAAGGGGAAAAGAGTATCCCTTCCCTCGGTCAAAATTGCATGTATCTCGCGCCTATAATGCACCTATAATAATAGCCTTCGGGACAAAGACCCGTTTTGTTGCAGGCATCGACATTGTGTGGTTGCCACATGTTCACAGCATGAAGCCTGGGATAAGGCGGGATCCAAACTCTTGTGTTAATCTATGGAGATAGTTGGCTCCTAGCTTGATTGATAAATAAGCGATGGCCGTTTTCGAAACGATTCACCCACGAGTTGAAATTTTCATGGCGCGGTTTTCAGTGGCGAGACGCCTTACGAAAAACCGTGTTTATCACATTGATGGTGTAGTTGTTTCTCCGTGTGTGGGTTTTTGCGCATGTATTTTTTCAATTCCTCCCGAAATGTTGATATTATCTTGTGTTTATTTTCAAATGACGCGGCTCGTGGGCAGCTGCCCCGGTTGCCTTGCCCTGTCACAATACTACTGACGCAAACAATATTTTTTTTCCTTGAGGAAAAGGTCGTGGTGTGCGAAAGTTGTCCACAAAACATCCTTTCACTCTAAAGAAGGGTAATGTAATCAGGTTAATGCCCAGGCAATTGCGGTGTGCAGAATATTTCCAGGGAAAGAGAGGATCTCATCTCGGCATCCCATTATCGTGGAGTTCATTTATATCAAAATTTTCATGGCAGTGATAAGGATTATTATTTGAAAATTCGACTGCATAAATAGTTGACCATTGAAAGCATGGAAAACAGTGATCATCGCGGCGACTACTGATTTTAATACTTGCCTAACGCGAAAATGTGTCCGCATTGGTCAGGGGTGATCTTGTCCTTGACTCAGTCTCCAGGGGTGACTAGTCCCTATCACCTATGATCCGCCTCTGGGTTTGATTTGAGTTTGGGAAGTGTGACCAGGACTATGGTGGATTAACTTTTAGCACCGTGAGAATTGTTGATCTTCAACGGTGTCGGCCAGTTCGGCAAGGCAAATGTGTAATTTAAAAAAATAGAATGTTAAATTTCATTAACCTTACATGTCGTAAATTTTCGTTTAGGTAATATATATATTCACGTGTCTTCACTCAATATGCAAATATTAAAGTACCCTTGAATAATCAAACTTGTACAAATATATCAATAAACATATTCGATGTTTTCAGGCTTAACTTTGTGGAAATCCATTATCACTGAAGAAAAAAAACACTCATTTTTCCACCAGTTTTATTATGTACGACTAGTATCGACATCCTCCAAGACGTCATTGCATCAAAACTAGTGCCTAATAAAATTGGTGGGAAGACACAGTGTGCTTTTTTACTTCATCGATATCAATGAACGTTCAAATTGTACGTTTTGGGAAAAGCTTTATAAGTTGAACCGCATCGTTGTATGTATAACGTGGGCTGGCGCACCAGATGAAACTTTTATATGCGATACTGATATCGTCCGCATCTACACAATACCCCGCAAGCCTCCGCAATGGATTGTGGCGGGGTGTTAGGTCACCATCCATGCATGCACAATCCTACCACTGTGATGGGGGCCAAAATTATATTTTTAAATATGTACCGGGTGTGTTGCGTGTGTGTGTGGTGATGTTTTCGTGTGTCACTTCTAGAAGAAGTTCGCACCTAAGTGAAATATAATGTTTTATTTTTCGCACCCGATATGCGTCTGTAACTTACGTTGGGTAAGTTCGTAAACATGGACATGATGGGCTGCTATAATTATTCAATGGGAGTTCACATCGATTTTCATACATTATTTTAAATTTTTAGCTCTTCGAATGAGTTCTACTTTTTCCACAGTTAAATTTGTGTGTGTTCTGACACCCCCTTCAAACTTCCCTCATCGAAGGCTCGGAAATGACGGCGCGTTGGTCGCATCCCAACAATTGTCTGGTGTGCGTGTGGAGGATCCTAAAAGTTAAATTTATGTATGTACCATCCATCACGGGAGACGTTAGCATACCTCCTCCGATCCGTCGCACTGGTCTTCCGTTTGGAGTTATTTGCAATTATCTAATTGTCGCGGAAGGAACTGTCCGTCGATAATGAGGCCGACCAGAAAGGTTACTCATTTGTTTTAGAACAAGCTTAGCGCGACTAGGCAACGTCGTTGCGACTCTCCTGGCGAAGTCATTAAAATTTAGTTGTGAATATACTACTCGGTTTGGCCTAGTTAATAGAATGTCACTACTCTACGCCCGTTTAATTACCCGCCAGTAAGATTTTCGGTGGGTCCCAGAGCACATGTCCTCTAGAATTTTAATTGGCTCGGACATTCTCAGTTGAGTCAATGGCATTTATTTATCTATAGGAAATTAACCAAAGCGAGGACGGTGAGCTTTTATTTACCGTGCTTATACTACTTTTTCCGTTGACACAGTTTTACTTAGGAACCGTAACGTGTAATTAATTCTTTAAAAAAAAGAGCATTGCCGCAGCAGAAGGCTTTAATTTGCGTGAGCATGAGTGAGTGCGTGATTTGTAATTAATATACTAAGGTCCATCTTCATACCTGTAAGGTATCTAGGCGAGTGAGCCAATTTGTTTAGATTCCTTTTTGATGATGATTCGATTTTTTCGTTTAAATACTACAGCGCCATGTCACAAGTATGTGTGTTAGGTGAGCACAGCTATACCCAGCCGAGTTTTTTCCTCCTGATGATCGGTTCCTGAAGAAGCTTGAACGAAGTTAATACGAATTGAATAAGTAATCTGTGACTTAATCAATTAATTTCCCAAGCTAAGGAATTCGTTACTGTGAAAGGAACGGCAGTTATTAATAATTTCCAAAAAATGTCTCTTGGTTCATCTTGCTGTTTGTTCGTGTGCCGTTCATTTGGCACTCGCGTGGTTATAGTTCATCTCAGGCCCCTGATAGCACCCAATACCACAGAATTGGAATCGGAGATAATGATACATTTAAAAAATTGGATTCATTGCTGTAAAAATATAAAACTCCCATTTAATGCCTTACACCAGTCAGAATCCATCGTATTAAGCCGTTAGATTTAGCTATAGCTTTATATTAAGGACTGTGCAACTCAGATATCGTTATGTATGGAATGAAATCAACATAATCTGGCTTGGCTGTGTGAAACGTTTTTGATTTTTATAACGGAAAGGAAATTAAAAATTTACTCTGTGCAACTACACTAATACGTAGTAAAACGCGTGCCACTGCTTAATAAAATGTTGGAAAATTGTTCTTTTTCACTACGTCATAGTTTAATTCAATTGGATATTTAGTGCGACAGCTCCCTCTTGGTATCACAACAATATACAAGACACTGCCCACTTGTAGACACTGCCTAACAAAAGTTCCGACAGCATTTCATTTGTACCATGGATATTCTATTCAGCTTACGAGCGCTTTTTCTGTCGGAAAGATGATTTTTCCGTCTCGAAAGCTAAATGTAGAAAGTGATGTTGTCGAAGGACTGTTGCATGCATACGATACAAGAGCATAATCAGCAAATGTAAACGGAAAAGTCGGCATTGATGGCAAGCCGGTAATTATTATGGAGTGTTTATTTGAGTTGCTTAGCGACGACGTGTCATATTTTATTTTCTTTCCACACGCTCCGACTCCCGCATACCCATGTTTTTCTTTTTTTTATTGCGCTCGGATTTAAGGCTTTCCCCCTTTGCGGCTATGTGCAGTATTCTCGATAAGTGAGTGATATATGTACAGCTGGTTAGATTACTATCTGGCTCTTCCGCTGTATCTCTCGCTCTTTAGGGGCGTATCATGTCGCTTACCATGCATACGCCTGGTGTTTTAGTGCAATGTTGGCCAATCTTCGTGTTGACGGTTATGGCGTCTGGAAAACTCATCAACTTGCATTTCGCTCCGTTGGTCAGGAATTCACCCAGTTGCCCGACTATTCTGGGACGTTTTTTTTCTTCTTAAATTTGATTTTGCGGTTGCCTTTGGACAGAGCGTCGTTTTTTTTACCACGAAATCTCCATAGGTTCATATCGCCAAGTCACCAGGTCTGCTCTAATTGCAGTGACAATAATAGCTTCACTGACAGCGATAACTTTTTACTAAGCCTTCCGTTACCGTTTACGTATGCACGCGTGCGTCATTTGATTTACATGAGTTCACAGCGAAGTAGACATAATGAAAGTAATATGGCCGCGATGTTAGATTGCGGTGCCCACTCAAATACAGACTGAGGAGCGTATATTTTAGTTGATTAATTGAAGTTAGTTTTGATTGTAAGATAGTTCGTATCATTGATTTTCCAAAAGAATAGCAACCAGAAGCACTGTATTCCCCTTTCGTATGCTTTTCTCACTTGTCCTTACCACCGTTCCACGTCTTCCGGTGGACGGCGTTTTGCACTCTTTCGCTTGTTGTATTCGACCCCCCCCCCTCGAAACAAAGAGCCTCGCGATTTTATCTCGCTTGCATCCAGCACGCAGAGGAAAAACAATGCGAGGGATGGGTGAGGGAAGTTGTAACGTTGTCTTTGATTTTCCGAATGGACAGGGAAATTCTATAGGTCACGAAAGGAGTTACTCATGGCGAGGCTTGAATTCAGCACGCTAATATGAATAAAGGCAGTGTTATTCAATTTATTCTTCCCATTGACACTCGGCCTCTTAAGGTTCCGAGCGGGTTGTTGCATGGCCGAACCATGCGGGGGTTTCCTTTTAGCAGCCCGGAAGTGGGTCCTGCGGAACAGGCCTCAAGGTGGCCATTGTCACATTCTCAGTACGAACTGGTAGCAAACGTTCCAGTCCGTGAAGCACCCTGGCCAGTCAAAGAAATTGCATCGAATTCCGATGATGAAGGCTAAAGCAACTTTGAATTTCTACTGTCCCAAAAGTTGAAGAGAGTAGAGCAGTGGAAAGAATTTTTGCTTGAAAATTCAAATGTTTGTGTGTTTACCCTTCTGTTAGTATTGAACTTCAATCACACTACTTTTATACGAGTGTATTTGGAAATAATTTTCCGTGCGCATGTAAATAGGGGAAAAGAGAAAAATGAGACGAGTATAAGGTTAGTGGGATAGGTAGAAGAATATATATCCCAAGCAGAAAAATATTCCCTGACCAAAGAAATTTTTCTGCTCTGAATCCACACAGACATGTAAGCATTATTATTATTAGGTAATCTACCGGTTAAGGTAGGTTTTTGGATGGACATAATTACTAATTAAATAATTTGTGACCCTTAGTAAAACACAACATCCTACTCTAAATCAGGTCCCTCTTCAGCTCTGAGTTCTTTCTTCCTCCCTTCATCCCGTCCAACATCCCTATCCTGTTCCTTCCCTTTCCTCGTTTGCCTAATATTCTCCCCTCTATTAGAGTCTTCAATATCCCACTGCCGGTCAATACCGCCTTCAGCCACTTTTCCTGCCTCCACAGGATTTCTCCCAACAAACCCCTCTCTTCGTCCAGCATACCAAGTACTTCCTCATTTGTTTTCTTCTATGTCCATTTCACTTTCTCCATCCTTCTTCAAACCCACATTTCAAAAGCCTCGAGTCTACGTCTATCCTCCTGCTTCAATGACCACGTTTCCGCACCGTACATAGCTACGCTCCATATCAAAGTTTTTACGAGTCTTTTCTTAACATCCCTAATCAACGTTCCTCTCATTAACTCCCTCCTCCTTGAGAAAGCCTCTTTGCCTAGTGCAATTCTTCTCCTTACGTCCCTACTACTTTGACCGTGTTGGTCCAAAAAACTACCGAGATACGTAAACTACTCTACCTGCTCTAGTTTTTGCCCTCCTATTTTAATGTTTAGCTTAGCCTTTTTCTTTCTAGAAAATCGCATAACCTTTGTTTTATTAATATTGATTCTCATCCCATACCTGTCACACTGAATTTCCAATTCACTCAGCAATGCCTGCAACCCCTTGGCTGACTGACAAACTAAAGCTTGGTCATCAGCAAACCTAACTGATTTTACGAATTCCCCGCCCACTTTCATCCCTACCTCCAGTGCTTCCCTTGCCTCTTTAATCATTTCCTCTGCATACAGGTTGAACAGCAACGGTGATAATGGGCAACCCTGCCTTACCCCTCTTCATAGCACTGCCCATCCGGACTCCCCGTTCCCCACTCGCACCTGAGCAATCTGAGACATGTGCAGGTTGCGGATTAGCCTCCTTTCCCTCCAATCTATTCCTATTTTCTGCAATATAATCATTAGTTTTTCCCAATTCACTCTATCAAACGCTTTTTCGAAATCTACGGAACAGGCAAACACCTCCTGGTTGTATTCTATATTCCTCTCGATTAATAATCTCATTACTGCAATGGCATCACGCGTACCTCTCCCCTTCCTAAACCCAAACTGATCATTCCCTAAGTAAGCATTTGCCCAACTCTCTATCCTTTTGTTTATGATCCTGGGAACAACCTTAGCTACGTGGGATATCAAACTTATTGTCCTGTAGTCCTCACATGATGTAGCCTCTACCTTTTCCGGAATAGGAGCTACAACTGATCTCACAAAATCTCCCTCCAAGCCTCTTCCTCCGATATTTTCCTAAACATTTCAATAGTTCCGCGGGAATGTTATCCACCTCCAGGGTCTTATTTAGTTTCATCTCCTTTAATGCCCTTTCTATCTCATCGTCTAGTATGCCTGGGCCTAAGCTATCTTCTTCTACGTCATGTTCCTTTTCTATGTCTAACTCTGTTGGTCTCAGTTCTTTACTATACAGTTCTTCTATATACTCCTTCCATCTCTCTTGGATCTTTCCTTTGTCAACTATTATCTTACCCGCATTATCTCTAACTGTTAGCATAGATCTTCCTTTCTTACTTCCCGATAAATATTTAACTTTGGTGTACAGCGCACCAATTTCACCCTTCCTCTGCAAACTTTCCATATCCTCGCACTGCGTCTTCCACCATGCTTCCCTTGCCCTATTTGTTGCCCGCCTTAATTTATTATTGAACTCTTTTTACTTCATTTTGCCTAACTCTGTGTTTATATTCTTTCATTTTCTCCTCTCATCCATCTTCGCAATATTTTCATCCGTGATCCATAGTTTCCTAGTCTTTTACACATTAAGGGTTCCAATAGTGTCCTTTGCGGCTTTCGATAACCCATTCTTGACACTTTCCCGTTTTTCTTCGATAATATTTAGCTCTTTACAATCCTCCATTATTTTCCCTGCAGCCTGTTGGTACTCTTTCCCTTTCAATCCATTTAATGCTTCTACATTACATTGTCTAACCCGCCGCCCCTGCCTTATCTTTTTGAAACGGACGTTACATTTCATAACAACAAAATTTTGGTCAGAGTCCGCATCCGCCCCCAGGAAGCTGTGGGAATTTATCACACTGTTCCTAAATTTTCTCTAACCAGAATATAGTCTAGCTAATACCTATCTGAGTCACCTGGCATTTTCCATGTATACCTGCGTCTTTTGTGGTGTCCAAACCAAGTGTTGGTGATGACTAGCCCCTGTCTCCTGCAGAGCTCAACTGCTTTCTCCACGCGGTCATTCCTCGCGCCTAAACCGTAGTCCCCCACCTCATCACCATCTCTTCCTTCGCCTACGGTCACATTCCAATCCCCCATCACTATCAAATGTTTCCTTGCGGGAACACACGCTATTATGTCCTCTAACTGTTCGTATATCCTATCGACCTCTTCCTCCGTATGGTTGCTCGGTGGCATGTATACCTGAATAATATCAAAGTTCGTCGGTTCTGCTTTTATCTCTACTAGTAATATATTCTATCCGTTACCTGCTCTATGTTGACTACGCTTCTTCCTACCTCTTTATTGAATACTATGGCAACCCCTCGTTGGCTCTCGTCCCCGCCGCTGTATATTATTCTACAATTATCACTCCAGTAATCCCCGCTATCATTCCATCTCACCTCGCATAGACCTAAAATATCTATTTTACCCCTTTCCATCTGTCGCTTAATATTCTCCTATTTCCCTTTCCGCATCATTGTCCTAACATTCCACCTTCCTATTCTAACCAATTCGGTCTTCTTCTCCTGCATCTTCTGTCCTGCTGCTTCCGGTTTTCCTTGCAATGGTTTCGTGGGATGACGACCGCAGAAGCCTTGCTTCCCCCACTGCCGGGCACGACACACGGCCGATTGCGCCGAGCCCCGTAGTTGCCAGGACTCAAAATCTCTGTATTGTCCATCATATAAATCTTGGGAATGATAATTGAGGTGGTTTCCCGTTGCCTTCCTCAATAGTGTTTTTAACGTGACACCATCACTTGCTGGTAGCCCCACTGGGGTCAGACGCCATTGTAGCCGCCTCACTGAGGAACAGACGCTGCGTAGACTACCTTTCGTCTGGCTCCTAACCTTCGACCTATTTGGCATGGGTGACCCTACAAGGAGCAGTTATTATTACTCCCGCCAGCACAGCTCTAGGGGTCATCGGAACGCACAAGCCCTTCCACCACATCAAGGTTGTAGTCCGGGGAGGGGAGAATGACTATTTGAACACTTTTTCCCTTGAGCCATAAAGGGCTTTTAAGCCACTGTTTAAGGAAACAGAATTTGGTGTGTTGTTTACAAGGGATATTCAATCCCTCTCCGGTGATCAGACACGTATTCAAATTTGTATGATACCACCACGCTCACAATCCCTGCTGGGGTTTCCCGAATTGGTTTACAGTCTCCTATCTCCCAGTCTACTTCTTTTTTTGTGAATCAAACCCTTTCTTTTCAATTCTCCCCAATTCGCAATTACCGAAACAGGCAAATATATCCTGATCACATTCTGTCCCTCTCTGTTAGTGACATCACAACCTCTAAAGCATCACGCGTTTCTCTTCTCTTCCTGGGCCTAAAGTCATCATCCCCTAAGTATTCATTTTCTCTGCTTGCACTCATTTTATTCATGGTCTTGAGAAGTACTTTAGGTGCATGGTAAATCGAACTTACTGTTCTGTAGTCCTCGCATGATGTAGGCATTCCCTTTTTTGGATGGGAAATTAAACTGATCTAACGATATCTTTCGGCCGAATTGCATCCCTAATTGAAGCTATGAATTATTTCACAATAACACTACCTCTCACGCCCTCCTAAAAACCTTTAAGTACGAGTAGTTTTGCGGGAATGATGTCTACTCTTATAGCCTAATTTAATTTCAATTCCCTTAATGAGTCTAGCGTATAAATGGTTGTGGTTCATTTTTATTCCCTTTTTTTGCATAATAATGAGTAATTAATTGGGTGGATTAACCCAATTTAAAACAATGAAGTCATCCTCCAGCCTGTATTATTTTACAAATAGACATTTTAGTACTCTGCAAGCCACCGCTAGAGTATGTGGCAGAGGACAGACTAATTTTGTCCCGAGTATGACCCAACCGCGGTCGGACAATACTATTCTAATCCCTTATCGTCCGTGGGAAAAAATCACATCTTAAACCCATCTTTGCTGCACTTGATCTCTCTCATTTAATTGACTTGAACTCTCCTACCGTAGTACGATGTGACGGGTAATAATAAATTTTCAACATCACTGCTAAGGAGACGTCCTTTCAATTTTTGTAAGATATTTAATCTGTAATTCAAACTTCGCTCCGTGAGTGTTATCCAGCCTAACTCCTATAATTACTTGGATACGCTGCTAAGTTTATCATAGCAACGTTTTACAAATCCAGCTCCTCTACGCTGACCGCGGTCGAATTTGGTAATCAATCTAACTTCGTGGGCATCTCGTATACTTACATTCAGCATATTCTAAATGAGGCCTAACCTGTGCGAGATAATATTTCTCTTTGGTATTTTCATCACATTTATTCAAATCTTCTAATAAATCGTAAATTTTTGTTAGATTGTCCACGTATGTATACAAATTTGCTCGTTATTTGATGGCTTTTTTTCTGAATATTTTTCCCTTTTCCCTTCTTCTTCCTTATCATTTACCCTTCCCACTAGGTACTTCCCCCCTGCCACTCTCCTTTTTGGTCTATCGCGGGGTATTTATTTCGATGTCAATTGCCCTTTGTATCTCATCATCAAGTATGGCTGGACCTAAGCTATCCTCATCTACATCATTCTCTCTTTCTTTATCTAGACTTGCTCGCCCAATGCATTTACCATTCAGTTTCTTTATACAGGTATTCCTGTATACACGTATTCCTTCCATCTCTCTTTGATCTTTTCTGGTTCCAATAATATTTTTCTTGACTTTTCTTTGATTTTTTGCGCGGCATTCTCTCTTCCTGACCGTGCTTTCGTCATCATATATAGATCGATTTCAACCTTCCTTTGTAAAATTTACATAGAGATTATCTTGGATTGAGATGGTTCAGTAATCCTTAGTGACTCTAAATACCAGCCCAGTGTTTTATTTTGAATTCTCAGTCGCTGTTGTATTATCTGGCTTGCTTGTCCAGTGGTCCTTCCCCTTCAACCGCATGACGTGGTTTTGATGCGATTTCTACATCTACTTAATACCCCGCAAGCCGCCGCTAGGGCGTGTGGCGGGGGGGATTTGATGCATCTGAAACTCCTGGCTCTCGCTAAGAGTTGTTACATATTGCGATGCCTTTTCGATATTTTCACTGAATTCTAAATCCTTTCAACTATACGCAGTTGAACTCAGGGAGTGTGGCTTCTTGTTGACTTAGTTATCTTGCGTCGTAGTTTCATTTTTCCCGGCTTTTCACGATGTTTCAGTGGCTACATTAACTGACTCGTTGATTGACCTATTCAGTGAAGTAGCAAAATTTGAATTTATGGAAGGGATTCCAAATAAATTTTTTCGCGATGGTGCGTATGTGCATTTAAATTGTGTTTTTGCGTTAAGTAAGCCACATGAAAAATATCCAAGGGCACATGACTGGATTGCTTGCAAAATATTTGCCGAAAATATACCAAATTCCTTCTTTAAGTATCGTTAAGTATTTCCCTTTCCCCTCTCATTCCTTTAAAACTAGCCTTTACGTAAAGTTATTCATGAAAAAAGAAAAAGTATCAGTAACTGAATACTCTCATCTTGCTGTATCTGATCTATTATTTGGCATATATAAGTGAATTAGGCAATTGAAATAGAGAGAGAGAGAGAGAATGTTTACTTTTTACAGTGGAAAGGATCAAACACTTAAATTAACTTTTAAGGTATTTCACTTTTCTCGAATTAACAGGATGTAATTAGGAGGAGATCGCGCAACGCTATTTGAACCATTTATTTTATTGATAGTACCACTAGTGGTGGTCCTAGTTTCACTTCATGACATAAAGCTGTAAAATGCAGGCTTGAAATAGTCTGGACCAATCAATAATTCGAAGAAAATAGTCTGAAATACATTATCATTCAAAGAATGTTTACATAAAGCATTGTTTAAGTTGTTTACATAAAACCCCGCGGATTCCAGCGGTAATTACGTGTAATCGATAACTTAATTGATAGAGCATTGACCCGGAAGTCGAAGGTCCTTGGTTCAAGTTCTGGTCAAGGAAACGTTTCTCTGTATGGAATCCGCACCCTTCCTCCTTCCCCAATGCAAGTACTTGTGGGGGCGATAGGAGATGTAATTTTGAATACTCTCCCCTCATATGGACATATTCTCGAATTCTTTGGTATTGAACTATGTCAATGGAAGCATGTCATGGGGTACGATTCGTACACTGCTGCTCTTAAAGCTGCTTAGTTATTACAGACTAGTCTGAGATGGTTTGGCTAACTTTCATTGATTTCGGGGTATATGAATGCTATTTAAAAATGTGGGTTACCTCTGTCTATTATTCAGTATTTTTAATATGAAACTCTGAAATCGCATTATTCTATTTTGAAAAGCAAATTTGGGCGATAACTTTGAACTTTCACATATGCGTAAAATGTTTTCAGCAGATGTAATAGCAACTTCAGTGTTCTTGCGAGTTATTGTTGAACCAATGCTATGTATATCTGTTTGTAAACGAGGATATGGCTTTGTCTTTGATATTCTGTAACACAGAATTTGGGACTACATACCGTTAACAAAGGATATTATGTCTATTAGGGCAGAAAGGCAGTATTAGCTACGATGTTGTGGGTGTTTTGAGCATAAAGTACTTTATAAATATATTGTATGCATGTTTTAAGTATATTAAAATTCAAGATTTGGGGCTTTTGGGGTGCTACATTGCAAACATATAATATAGGAATAGTTTATCCATTTGTGAAGCATAAAAGGTGAATGCGACATTTTGGATCAAACGTGAGCCCTTTATCCTATAGAATTGGTTAATGTTTAATGTTGACGTAATTTATTGATATGAAGCTGAATAAATAAATATTTTGGGCGTATCTTTCATATTTTTTCGCAGTGTAAGAATATATAATGAAAATTCAGGTTTCAATTTAAAATGAAAGACAGTGAACGCTGAAGTGACTTTTAAAGGGCCTAGTTAATGAAAGATGCTGTTGCCCCCCCCCCTCTGAAAGTTAGAAAACTGCTGTTCTAAACTATTTTTTAAAGCAGTGTTCATTCCTATTTTTAATAGATCCCGAGACCTGATCAAGGCAGCCATTCTTGACAATGACTTCATGAAAAACCTGGAGAAGACTCAGATACGGGAAATAGTGGACTGCATGTACCCGGTCGTATATAGCTCAGGAAGTGTCATCATCGAAGAGGGAGATGTCGGGAGCATTGTCTACGTCATGGAGGGTGAGTACTACGTCGCCTGCACTGATATTATACCGCCTCCCACGCATCACGGCTGTTTTTATTGTCGAGAGCTTTGATGCGTTCGACACGGTGATAACCACTCCTTTCTCTCAATTTCTTCCTTCTATCAGTAGTTTATGACCATAAAAGCTAACCTGCTTCTGCCGCGGTTGTTATTTGCAATACCCATTTCGGCGGTTACGACTCGTAGACAGTTGGTTTCAATGCAGGAAGTGGCTATCTCCATTCTGGATATAATTTATATTGGCATGAAGTTTTCTTTACTCTAATTACCCAAACTGCGTGTCCTTTTGAGTACTAGATCATCCTGGGTAACTACAGACGTCACAGGGACTGGTTCTACTATCGTAATGTGCGAATTCACGCGCCCATTGGCTTAGTATTGGGTACGACATATCCCCTCACCTATCAAATTGGCCTTGAGGTGTTTGGGTTGATAACTGTGCTTTTGGTTGGTTAATCACCCATTTGAAGTTGGGCGCCGTGACGTGAGGGTCTGCGCCGCACTGTCTGCAAGTAAGCCCTAGTTCGCTTCTTTCCGATGACTCGACCCCTGTAGTGCAGCCTTCCAACGATCACTTCCACATAACCCCGCTGGAGCAATATAACGGTATGATCGGAAACGCGTAATTAAAAAAAATGCCAGGACCGTTTAGTTAGCCTATCGGGCTAAGAGGCAACGGGATCCTCGTAGGAGCGGGCTTTTGCTGATATATCGCTCGCAGCGACGATATTTCACGTATAATTGTGTAAAAAAATAAACTTCCATCCAATCGTCTGCGAGTTTGTTCTTTGTTACATGCCGCAACTGAGGGAAAATTAGCCGAGAGGCACTAGAGCGCTGCTTTGCTCGAAGGGCGGGGCTTTCTAGCGGCTCGCTTTTGTCCAGGAAGGAGCTGCAATAACTCATATGGTGGCGTTCTGTTTAAAGGTTATTGCTGGGATGCCTTTCTGAATTTGTAGTTAATATTCCACGTGTCCAAGCTAAATTAAAGTAAAATTTATATCGAGACATGGTGATACCTCATAAGTGTTGATTCTTCTCGGTGTTGGCATTACTTCAACTCCCCGAATTGCAATAAGAATATGCTTCTGTGCTTACGACTTCATTTTCCTTTTTGGGGATAATAGTGTTTAAAGAATATTTCTCGGACTTAACTTTCTGCGGGTTTAACTTTTTAATGCCCGCTTGGCGTACTTATTACATATTCGTACACGTGTGCTCAATGATCGTAACTGTTGAGTTACCTCACTATGAATATGTATGTACACGTTTTAAGTACTTAACGAACTAAGTTATCTAACCGATTAAATCCCAGTTCTCATTGTCAATAAGAAGGCAAAATTGTCCCAGATGAACCATCGTATGAAGTGGTCCATTTGTATTCAGAGGTGTTTATTAATATCCATGTACAGGGGCACACAAAGAATGTAAGGAAAATAACGGCGATATCGCGCGTCATGTTTAGGTATTGTGGGACACATACGAAATGTAATATCTGTCACTAACAAAGTGAATCATGTCCTATTTCGAAAAAAAGAAGTGTGGGGCAGAAGTATTAGAATGATCATATTTTCTCATCCTCTCCGCTCGCGATCATTCCCCCATCCCACTATTGCCCAATCTGTGACCCGAGCCATAAACTTTCCTCCATTCCACTCCCTATTCACTCGTCCCTCTTTCCATCCCCTAGTCTCCCCTTCGGTAATGACTGTAAAAAAAGCCCTCCATTAAAGCCTAATTTTGCGGTTAGCGATTTCCGTGGTTTAATGTGAGCGGCGAGAACATTTACTTCCTCCGGGTTTCGGTTGGTATCCGTCTCTGCCCATCTCTTATATGCGTAAGAAAGTAAGAGTTGAAACCTCGGCCTGCTAAATAAAGGGAAATTGAACTCGTGAAAATTTCATCCACGGAAAGGAGCTGATTTTAGTAACCGAGTGGCGCAAAATTTGGTTTCATCCCGAGTGCTTGGGACTTTGGCCCTCTCTCACGCAACTTCTCATTCGGGAATCGAGATGGTGCGGGGGCTAATGTACTGGCTTCCCACCCAGAGGGCGCGGGTTCAAATCCCGGCGGTGTTGAATATTTTTCAGAGGTATCTCGATCCCTACATGAGGTGCTTTGTGGAGGGCACTTTGAGTGAGTACGCCGTCCGTCGGATGGGACGTTAAACTGCGGACCCCTTGGCGCCCTTCGTAAGGAGTAGGCTAATGCCGACGCCGGGTTTCTCTGCACCCTTCATCCTTTCCTGTCCATCCCCTATGGCGCAAATGACCGCAGCAGTCGGTCGCCTCCCCTCAAAACTACTACTAACTTCGAATTCAGGGTAGCAATAACGGGAGCTCTCACGTTATTTCGCTCGTAATTGTGTTACTCGATGGGATAGACCACGTAGTGCAATTACAGTTCAGTAATTTTTAAAATAAAATTTTACGCTCAATCACACGTTAGCAAGTACTCTATAGGGGAGCATCCGTTTCTGAATGAGTGTCACACGTGATAGAGCAGGAGTCTTGTATTCTCTCAATGGACTTAATATTTCGAGGGTCTTGAAATTTCGCGTTTCAGCTGTAGCAATTTAACTGAAATGTGTGAGTATACTATATTTGGCTGAGCGTTGGGCTAATGGCCGGTGGGGGGGGGAATCCAGGCTCAATTCACAAGTGATGCCCTTTAAAATCTAAGAGGTGCGTTCTCAGAACTTGGGAAGCTGAATAGTGGCACGAGGAAAGTAACTGGGCTTCCCTACCTTGAATTCGTGGTTTTCACGTGCCTTAAGGGGTGTGAGCTCAATCCATCCTTCGCCTATCAGATCTAGCCTTCGGCTTGTTCACTGTGAGAAGTAATTAGACCTGTTGTAGTATCCCATGACTTCGCAAACCATCGCCTACTCACTACGATGCTTTCGGAAAGGTATCGGCCGCGACGATTGTATCGATTCCTCGTTGGTCAATTACTTTTGTAAATGTGTGTCTCTCAACTTTTTGATACAAGGGCGCTTTGGGGGGAAAAGGCTGTTTTCTAAAAATAGGACCAGTATTCTTGGCTTCTAACTCTTCCAAGTGGCGCGGGTTCCACGGGCCCCAATAACGACAGCAGCGGGGTGAGCCTTCCAGTATGGGACGTTCGAATTGCTTTTCGACGGAGTTGACGCGCATGGAACGACTCGATACACTGGTGAAAAGCAAAACGGAATTCGTTCTAATGTCTAAATGTGCACAATTGGCTTTGACGTCGTCAGTTCCGTTATCCTATCGTCATCATTCCACAAAATTTGTTGATCGGAGCAGCAATGAATACGCACTTACGAAAGTGCCGCTCCCGGTATTTTTTCTTCCTGCAATGGCTTTTATACCGGTGTTCTATTGATGAGCAAAATCCAATCGAAGAAATCTGGCGGCCCATAAATGCAAAATGCGATGGAATCAGTTCCCCGCAGGATTACAGCCTCTTTTAACCCTTTTTTACTGTGCTAGTAATGATTAGTGTTATTTTTCATTATTGATATTCCATAGGCTACCGTCGATTAAAACCGAAGAATAATTTGTATCTTCAACCTCTTTTTATTCATTTGTCTTTGATGGTCATGATTAGTCTTAAAATTCAACAATTATTATCACCTTGACCGGGGTGATATATTGGTCAAAGGGAATAATTTTTTACATTTACATCGTCAATTTCAATTCGCTACGTTTTTTAAGTTGTATCGTCGAACTAATTGTACCAGGGCATGTCTTTAAGTTAACGTCCCGTATGTGAAATTCATCGTGTCTTTTCTATGTTGCCTTTATCACGTGCTATCTCGTCAAAGCTATGGCAACTCTATTGCAATGAAGAAAATTAACTGAAAAATAAATTCGCCCACCGTATCAATCAACGCCGTATTGTGATTGAGTTGCTTGCAATCGACAATGTCTCCGATTTTCATGGCGGAATAGCCATGGTTGTATAGCCATGTGGTAACCATAGCGCTCGTATCTATGGAACAATGCTACCGAAATTTTAACTCAGTTCAGGATGTGAATTGAGCCATATAATTGAGCCCCAGCGGCGTGGAAGCTTAAATGATAGTGTACTACTTCTATAAGAAAGACTTTTTCGAGTATGATCGTTGATAACAAATCAAGAATATTATCGCCCCTAGTTGGTGAGGTGACAAGTTGATGCAAGGAGTTGTACGTAAAAGAATTCAATAGCGACTTGCAGGTCTTTGCTGATATTATTCTCGTGTTGAGTTCTCTTTGTCGCCCGGCGGCCTGTGAAATGCGCATACACATATTATTTTGGATTCACGACTTGTTTTTTTTAACTGTGGTTAATGGAAAACCGCAAGTTGGACATGGATCGGAACCCTTACCCTGAATGTCGGAATAGCGTTTGTTTTTGGACTTAGTACGAGGTGAGCTACATATTCATTCATAAAAACTAGCTTATTGCGCTGATTACATTGCTTGGGAGTGAGTCCCATAATTTTTCTTCTCAAAGTAGCCTTTCGCTGGAGAACAGGACGACTCTGTTTGAGGGGAAGTGTGTCTTTCACTTATAGGTGTGTAATGCGAATTAAGGGTGTCAAGCTAAAGGAGGTGCGAGTGGATAATCAGCCCAGTGCGTCATAAATCGGATTAAATTCATCAATGGCGATTGATAAATACGTGAAGTTAAATTGCTGTGGAAAAATAAATAAGATTACTTCAAACTGCTTTTACGCAGTTACGTTACTGTTGCAATTAATTACTAAGAAATGAGTGGCGGAACCAACGGACTCAGAATGTTTTTCGTGCGCGAGACCTCGTTGTCATATCATTAGGTAGTTCTAGTTTAAACGGTGAATGATAATGATAGACCCCCTACTTACTCTATGACACGCCATCGGTTTGAGTTTTTATTTGAGGTTTGAGAGTTTCTGGAAACTTTTTTCTTGTTCTACTTTTGTGTACTACTGTGCGGTGTGAATTATCGCAGTTTCTTTCAAATTCCTTGGATTTTTAGATTTAATTAAATTATCTAAAGTAATCACATGACCTGAGCGTAGCGTCACAAGAAAATTTGTGTTAGAGGTATGCTCTCATTTTTATTCATTAGGTGATGTTTTTCTAACCGAGGTATGAGTGAA